>NC_041380.1:170795058-170822970 GCF_002162155.2 Triticum dicoccoides | reverse complement strand
GACACGACACCCCGACCCCCAACCCTGAAACAGCACCCCGGCCCCGACACGGCACCCCGACCCCCGACACCTCCCGAAAAGGTGTTCTTTGGCCTTCCAGAGGCCGACGGGGTCATATATTTGTGAATTATTAGTTAGGTCATATATTCTTCGATTTTTTTATGAAAAACATCATATATAATTGTGTTGACCGGGTAGTTTTAAATGTGCAGTTGTTTCATCGCTGCGAGGTTTGGTGTTCGATGACCTCGCCGTGCGTCTGACGAGCTGTGCCCCTTCATTCGTGGGTGAGCACAAATGACATGTCCTCCTCCCCCATTAATTATTTGCTCTATTCCAATGAAACTTGATAGCTAGCTATATATGTGTCTTGAATCATCTGTATGCGTAACCAATATGTGTCTCCCGTTCGAAATCGTCATAGTTATAAATATGCATGCATTTGCATATTTATAACCTTAATTCTTTCGAATTGTCCAACGCTATCCATGGACAGCCCGAGTATGTGTAGATTGGGTTCGTTTTCCCATATGCTTTGCTCCGGATCCAACACATAAATTTCGTCAGTGCCTCCCCTGTTGTTCTACGGGTACACATCCTCTCTGTTTATTGCAGAGACGTGTATCAGGAGAACAGCGGGGAGGTGCTGCCGAAATTTTGCGTCAGATCCGGAGCATAGCATGGGAAAATGAACCCAATCTACACATACACGGGTGGGATTAGGACCTATCATTACCTATTAGAGTCTAGGTTGCATGGACGTAATAAAATTGACAAAGTAGATCAACTGATGAATATATACATGGTGAATTACATATATAATTGTTGTGTGTCCAGTAGCTTTGAAAGTCAAGATGAGTGACCGTGCGTGGATGTATACCGGTCACACTGGTCAGAACAAATGGAGCGTTAAATGGTTCACAAAAACCAAGGGGTTTGTGCAAGCCGCATTTGGAAATGGCCAAAAGAAAAACTGGTGCCCCTGTTGCCGGTGCGGCAATTGGGAAAAGAAGACAGAGGCTGAAATGGGCAAACACCTGCAAAAGAGTGGTTTTACGCCCGATTATACGGTGGGGACATTTCATGGTGAGTCTGCCCAACGTGACCGAGCTGAGGTGGATCGTCGTCGCACCGACGAGCATGGTACCGGGATGGAAAACATGGTGCAAGACTATGATGATGCTCGGGATTCGGATGAGGAGATGGAGGAATCTGCAAAGGCCTTCAATGAAATGTTGGAGTCTTCAAAATGTCCGCTCCACGAGCACACTGAGCTTTGTCAGTTGGATGCCATCTCACAAGTAATGGCTCTGAAGGCTCGGTTCTACTTGGGCAGAGAATGTTATGACGCAATTATGACAGTATTTGGATGCTTTCTACCCAAAGGCCATGTAATGCCTGCAAACCTGTACCAGTCGGACAAAATCCTCAGTGCACTGAAGATGCCCTATGAGAAGATACATGCCTGTGAGAAAGGATGTGCCTTATTTAGGCTTGACTATGCGGACTTGAACTATTGTCCCATTTGCAAGTCTTCCAGGTATATTGTGGTAGACAACGGTATGGGTGAGAAGACACAGACCAAAATTCCCGTTAGTGTTTTTCGGTATATGCCAATCGTACCAAGACTTCAACGTCTTTTCATGGTCGAAGAGACGGCCAGACAGATGACATGGCACAAAACAGGCAAAAGAACCGAACTAGATGCAGATGGGAATCTGATGATGGTACACACATCGGATGGTGTTGCGTGGAAAAAGTTTGATGAATTACATGCTGACAAAGCGGCAGATCCGAGGCATCCTCGAGTCGGCATCAGCACGGATGGGTTCAGTGTGTTTCGTACCTATGGCAAAGAGCTATCTATGGCCGACCGAAAGTCTACAAATTGTTGTGTATCTTCTATCGGCGAAGGAGGTACCGAGTATTATGGGAGAGTCGAAGCAATTTATGAACTTTTGTTCTATGGTGAAAACCCACCGAATGTCGTAGTCTTCAAATGTTATTGGTTTCAGCCGAAGGAGACTAGAAGGACTCATGAACATATAGGGCTAGTTGAAATCAACCAAAGCACCCACTTAGATGTTCCTGATGTGTATATTACGGCTCAACAGGCGACCCAAGTATTCTATCTACCGTGGGCCTGCCAAACTAATCCAAATCTGAAAGGTTGGGATGTCGTTTATGAAGTACCGCCACGTGCTAGACTTTCTCCCCCAACGGAAGAGGATTATGAACCTCACATTAACCCAGACACATATGAAGGAGAATTCTTCCAAGAGACACGTCTTTCCAAAAAACGTTTCAAGAACCGCTATACTTCACCCCAAAACATTGAAGTAGACAGCGACAATGAATCCGACATCACCCTAGAGGAGGAACAAGAAGAGCCGGAATAAGAAGAGGTTACTGCTGCGGATGACCTGTCAATGCTTGAACGATTACGTCAAGGTGGCCTTGCACATGGTGATGCCAATGAACCCTATGAGCCCATCATTGATTATAGTGATGATGATGATGATTATGCATTTATTGATGATGCTGATCAAGATTATTAGTAGTGTCAGGTATTCAATTTTTTTATGTTGTACTTGATGATGATACACTTAAGTGATATAAATATTATTATTCATGTCGGTACTTTTTTTATGTTGTACTAATTTCGTTTATTCTTTGTCATGGCAGGTGTTGAAAGATGGTGGGCGCTAGTCGGGAGCGCACCGAGGTCCCTTCTTCGTCGGGGCGTGGTGCGAGGTCTTCCATTCCACACGCACCTCTCCGTCGAGTGTTGCTGGGCAGTATGGCGACAATGCCGGGCCCTTCTTCGTCGACCGCGATGCCCAGCAGGGGACAAGGTAAGAAGAAGAGAGGAGGTGGAGCACGTGGTCGCGGGAGAGGAGGTAGGGTGACTCTTACAGCGCCTTCCTCGCCGCCGCCCCCAGCTGTTACACCCGAGCATGTGACTGCTAGGGTGGACTCGTCTGAGGAGGAGGCTGCATGGACTCTGGTCCACGAGCCTCCGGTCCACGAGCCTCGGGTCGACGGGCCTTCGACCCACGAGACTTGGGCCCACGAGACCCCGGAGGAGCACACGTCTGGATGGGGTACCTGGTCGGGTCAGCCTGAGGAGCCGAGTGGCCACGCTGATGATGGCGGGGAGCCGAGTGGCCATGCTGATGATGGTGGGG
The DNA here is from genome assembly GCF_002162155.2 of Triticum dicoccoides. Lineage (NCBI taxonomy): Eukaryota > Viridiplantae > Streptophyta > Magnoliopsida > Poales > Poaceae > Triticum > Triticum dicoccoides. The sequence goes on along the minus strand of NC_041380.1, from coordinate 170,819,782 downwards.
AGCCGACTGATAAGGAGGGGGAGGAGGGGGGCAACGTCTACCAGCGTGGTGCTACACGGCTCCCGTCCGTGCTGGCGACCCGCGAGCAGAGGTGGTTGATTTTCCCTGATGAGGAGAGGTAAGTGCATTTAATCTTTTTGTTCCTTCTGCACTCACATTTTTTCAAATAACTGATGTGTTGGCCTTGTCATGCTGCAGGGGTTGGGACCACCATGAAAGTGTCCGCCGGCCCAACTCCGTCCTTGGAGTTCTGATTCGGCAAAACTTCCCGGGGTTTGTCACGTTGCCTGGTGAGGGTCGGCTTCCAGAGGTTGGATTGACTTGGGAGCACTACTTGGCTGCCCCGGCCCCGCCGGGTGAGATTATCGATGGTGTCTTGTGCAAGACGAGGGCAGACGTCGTGATCAGAAAGTTCTGGGTATTGCTCCTTTACACAATTAAAAATCTTCAACTATCTAGTTATTAATTGTACTAATCAATATTGTCTCACTTGATTGCAGACATTCTACAGGTGTGAGGAGGGATACGAGGAGGAGGCGGATCATGTTATCCACAAGGAGTGCAAGCACCTACTTCAGAACTTACGGCATGAGGTTCGGGTGCAGGCTGTTCGAGACTACTACGCCGGGCGTGGTATCAAGAAGCCCAAGCAGGAGTGCCGCGACAAGTTCTTGAGTAAGGAGAAGTACATGAAGGTAATTCTTAAGGCCTTGTACTTACTTCCTTCATTTAGTAATTCATAGCCGTAGCGCTCAAGTTTCTATTTGCTAACTTAGGCCCCTCCGAGATGGTGTGCAGATCGGATGGATTGTTGGGAGGTGTTGGTCAATGCGTGGTGCTCAAAAGAATGGCTGGCCACCCACAAAGATGCCAAGGACAAACGTGCCCAAATGGAAGGTGTGCCACACCACCAAGGCAGCTCCAACTTATTTCAGTACGGGCGGAACTGGGTATGTGGTTTGCTTCATGATTCATGCAATTCATTCATCATGCTAGCTTTAGCCCTTTAATTACTAATTTACTTTGTTTCTCTCTTTCAGGCACGCTACAATAAGGCGGATAAGGTGCCAGAGGTGTACGACCTGTATGCCATGGCCCACACTGGCCCTTACAAGAAAGTCAAGGCATTCTCTGCGTCTGACCTCGATGATCCAAAGAACTTCACCAACATCTCCGCCCACGACAAGCTCGTGCAATATAGAGATCGGGGGAAGGCGAGGAAAGGGGAGGACTTTAACCCGAGCCAGGGTCCCATTGAGACAGAGCTGCTGATGATATCTGGTGGCGGGAGGTCCCATGGCTCCATAGCCATGGGAGATGGACTTATCCGTTGTCCTAGCACTCTCCCGGAGATCAAGGCGCGCTAGTCGAGCTCCGCTCCTGAGATAAGGCCTCGTGAACGGCCAGTCCAACTCGCCTTCAAGGTTAGTTATACGTACTCAGCTATCTTTCTCCATTACATTTTGTGCGCTTCCATCAATGATTACAAATGGTCATGTGAGTGGTGTTGCAGGCTGCTATACAGAGTGAGAGAGATAGAACGGAGAAACTTCTGGCGGAGGCGGCGGAGAGGCAGCGGGAGTTGGAGGAGAGGACAACAAAGATGTTGGAGGAGGAGAGGGCACGGAATGACATGCAGGCAAGGGCCATGTACGAGCTCCTTGTGGTAAGTTTCTTCTGCAGATTACTTGCTAGTCTTAACATTTGAGTCTCATTACTAACTAGTATGACTCTGTTGTGAAAACCAAATGTGCAGTCTGTGTGCGAGAAGTCCGGTCAGACCGCTCTGCCGATGCCAGTGATTGCTCCTGGGAGCACGGGGAGTTTAATTTGAATGGACATTACTTGCTAGTCTTAACATTTGAGTGTCATAATGCTAACGAGACATTGGAAATGATCTTTGGTGCAGCTTAACTCTAGAAACGCATCACACGATCCTTCTCTAGCTACCGGCGTGAGCCAGCCCGCTCCTTCTCCAACTACCGGCGCGAGCCAGCCCGCTCCTACATCTCCGTGATCACAGTAAGTTTCTCTAGTGTTTTGCTTAACAAATGCATCAAGACCTAGACTTAGCTTTATTTCCTCCAATATGCTTACCATAATGACCTAGAGTTAGCTTCTTTTCCTCCAAAATGACTTAATAAGCTTACTGACCTCATAAACCATCCATTCTACCTAAGTTAGCTCTAAAATGACTCATTTTACCTTAGTTAGCTTACAAGTGATCCAATTTATCCAAGTTAGCTCTAAAATGACCCATTTTACGTAGATTAGCTCCTAAACCATGCATTTTACCTAAGTTAGCTCTAAAATGATATGTACTTAGCTTACTTATGTCAAAAATTGCATAATTAACTTAGTTAGCTCATAAACAATCCATTTTACCTAAGTTAGCTCTAAAATGACTCATTTTACCTTAGTTAGCTTATAAGTGATCCAATTTATCCAAGTTAGCTCTAAAATGACCCATTTTACGTAGATTAGCTCCTAAATGATCCATTTTACCTACATTAGCTTTAAAATGACCCATTTCACCTAGGTTAGCTCCAAAATGACCCATTTCACCTAGGTTAGCTCCAAAATGACCCATCTTACCTAGGTTAGCTTATAAATGATCCAATTTATCCAAGTTAGCTCTAAAATGACCCAATTTACCTAGAGTAGCTCCTAAACGATCCATTTCACCTAAGTTAGCTAAAAATGATCCATGTCACCTAAATTAGCTCTTAAATGGTCCATTTCACCTAAGTTAGCTAAAAAACGATCCATTTCACCCTAGTTAGCTCAAAAACGTGGCATTTCACCTTTGTTACCTCATAAACGACCCATTTCAACTAAGTTAGCACAAAAACGATCCATTTCACCTTAGTTAGCTCAAAAACGATCCATTTCACCTTAGTTAGCTCAAAAATGATCCATTTCACCTTAGTTAGCTCAAAAACGATGCCCTTCACCTTAGTTAGCTCATAAACGTCCCATTTCAACTAAGTTAGCTCATAAATGATCCATTTCAACTAAGTTAGCTCATAAGCAACCCATTTCAACTTAGTTAGCTCATAAATGATCCATTCCACCTAAGTTAGCTCATAAATGATCCATTCCACCTAAGTTAGGTCATAAATGACATATACTTCTTGTTCTTGTCTTCTTCTTGTTCTATTCACCTATTTCTAACTTTCTTATTTACCATTTTGCAGATTTCACTCACTTCATGGAAGCTAGCTTGCTATGATGGAGTGCTTGCTTTTTCTTTGCTAAAACTTTGCATTGTATCTAGCTTGCTATGATAGAACTTTCTATGTTGATGAAACTTTGCTATGTAATATGTATATGGAACAATGTGTATGGATGGAACTTGATGGAACTTGCTATGTTGATGAAACTTTGCTATGTCATATGTATATGGAAATATGTGCAGGATATGTGATATGTTTGCTGTTAAATATATCTATATATGTCATATATATTTGCTGTGAAAATTGTTGGATTAAGAAAAAACAGAAAAAAAAGAGACAATATGTAGGCTCTTTGCCGTCTGCCACCGACGGCAAAGGGCTCTTTGCCATCAGCAGCGGACGGCAAAGAGGCCACATGGCAGGCAACTGTGCTTCCTGGGAGGCTGACCAATTTGGTCAGTTTGCCTATAGTGGCTGACGACAAAGGCTTTGCCGTCGGCGGCGGACGACAAAGATTAAAAACTTTGCCTACAGTGGCGGATGTCAAAGGCCTGCCGTGTAGTGACGTCGGTTGACATCACTCAGTAGACGGCAAAGGCCTTCCGAAGTTTGCCGTCAGCGGCGGACGGCAAAGGCCTGCCGTTAACCACCTAACAGAGTAACAACGCATTTATTGCCGTCTGCACTCTTTGCCGTCCGCTGCTGATGGCAAAGGCTCCTTTGCCGTCAACCGCCCGAAGCAGACGGCAAAGTACCTCTTTGCCGAACCTTACTTTGCCGTCACGTTTTGCCGTCCGTGGCGGACGGCAAAGACCTTTGCCGTCAGCCATCCATGCCTTTGCCGTCTGCCGTGGTAGATGGCAAAGTAGCTGATTCCTGTAGTGTTTCTGGTTTCAAACAGAGGCATTGAGGCTAATCCGAAAAAGATTGCAGCAATTACGTCCTTGGCTAAACCGGCGTGTATTAACAATGTGCAATGTTTAGCCGGCCGGATTACAACCTTGAGCCAGTTTATCAGCCGCCTTGGAGAGAAGGCCATCCCCTTATATCAGATGCTCAAGAAAACGGATAACTTTGTCTGGAGTGAAGCAGCTGATAAGGCGTCTAAAGATCTGAAGAAACAGCTCGTGGAACCACCCGTGCTGGCAGCACCGATCGATAAAGAGCCATTATTATTATATGTGGCTGCGAATGTCCGGGCTGTCAGCATAGCCATTATGGTAGAGTGCAAGGAGCCTGGCAAAGAGTATCCGGTTCAACGACCGGTTTATTATATCAGTGAGGTGCTCATTGAGTCAAAGCAGAGGTATCCGCATGGCAGAAAATGGTGTATGGGGTGTTTATGGCAAGCCGGAAGCTCAAACACTATTTTCAGGGCCATCCTATCACAGTAGTCAGTTCAGCTCCTCTGGGCGACATCATTCAAAATAGAGAGGCAACTGGCCGGATTGCCAAGTGGGCCATCGAGCTTGGAGCCCACGGGCTCAAATATATACCCCGCACGGCGATCAAGTCCCAGGCACTCGTAGATTTCATCAATGATTGGACAGAGTTACAGGCACCTGAGGACAAACTAGATAATACATATTGGACTATTCATTTTGATGGGTCCAAACAGCTACAAGGCTCGGGGGCTGGAGTCGTATTAACTTCCCCACGAGGTGATAAGTTTTGTTATGTCCTCCGTTTAATGTTCCCTTGTACTAACAATGCAGCTGAATATGAGGCTTTACTCCAAGGTTTTCGGATGGCTAAAGAGATGAATTTGAGCCGGGTTAAGTGCTTCGGCGATTCAGATCTAGTGGCTCAGGAAGTGTCTGGCACTTGGGATTCTAAGGACCCACTCATGGCTGCATATCGGCGAGAGGTGGACGCAATGGCTGGTCACTTTAAAGGTTATTAGGTGGACCATATAGACCGGGGGAAGAATGAAGCGGCGGACGCTTTAAGTCGTCTTGCTTCCCAACATAAACCGGTTTCGCCCAATGTCTTTCTTGATGCATTGCACAATCCGTCAGTCAAAATACCAACCGAAGAAGATTTGGTTGTTCCTGATCCGGAGGCTCAATTGGTGGCAGCTCTGCATGCCATACCGGATTGGACGATCCCATATCTGAATTACATGAACCGGGGCGAGTTGCCAGCTGAAGAAACATTGGCTCGACAGATAATCCGTCGTTCGAAGTCCATGATCATACTCAATGGGGAGTTACATCGTTACAGTGTTTCAGGAGCGATTCAACAGGCGTTTCTCCTCAAGAAGGTTGTGAGATTTTGTGAGAAATTCATGAAGGGGATTGCGGTCACCACGCCAGTTCAAAGTCGTTGGTTGCTAAAGCCTTTCACCATGGTTTTTACTGGTTGACGGCGCATGCTGATGCAGAGGATTTAGTCAAAAGATGTGATGGATGTCAAAAGTTTGCCCGCCATGCGCACGTTCCGGCTCAAGAGTTGCGGATGATTGCAATTACGTGGCCGTTTGCCACTTGGGGGCTGGATATGGTTGGACCCTTCAAGCGCTCCAAGGACAAGAAGACCCATCTGTTAGTAGTAGTTGATAAATTCACTAAATGGGTAGAGGCAGAGCCAGTCAGCAATTGTGATGCAGCCACGGCGGTTCAATTCATCAAAAAGGTGATATTCCGGTTTGGCTTTCCACATAGAATTATAACAGATAATGGCACTAACTTGTCAAAAGGAGAGATGGAAGAATTCCGTCAACGTGAGCACATCCGGCTTGATCTAGCATCAGTGGCTCACCCCCAATCTAATGGTCAAGCGGAAAGGGCAAATCAAGAAATTCTGTGGGGTATCAAACCAAGGCTTATGGTTCCCTTAAAGCGGACGCCGGGTTGTTGGGTCGAGGAGCTACCTTTTGTGTTATGGAGCATCAACACCACACCCAATAGGTCTACGGGTTACATGCCTTTCTTCATGGTTTATGGAGCAGAGGCGGTTCTTCCTAGTGACATCCGTCACAATTCGCCCCGTGTGTCAGCTTATGTTGAAGCTGATAATGAGAAGGCACGTCAGGATTCTCTAGACCTGTTGGATGAAGAGTGGGATCTTGCAGCAGCGCATTCGGCGATTTATCAACAAGATCTTCGACGTTATCACAGCCGCCGGGTTAAAACTAGAACCTTTCAAGAAGGTGATTTGGTGCTCCGGCTCATCCAGGATCAGATGGATATGCATAAGTCATCCCCCCCTTGGGAAGGACCCTTTATGGTCAGTAAAAATCTACACAATGGATCCTACTACCTCATTGATGTTCGAGAGCATGAAGACTCACGTCAATCGGAGGAGGAGACAAAGCGGCCATGGAACATAGCTCTCCTTCGGCTTTACTATACTTGAAGCCATAGGCTTTTTCACCTGTACATATTTATGACAGTGTATATACCATATAATAAACCGGAGCCTCCGTTATAAGCAGGGTATCTGTTCTTTCTTATATCATATGTGTGCTTTTACAAGTTAACGGTCAAAGCGGAATCTTGGTTAAACCGGATTTAGCAACTGCATAAAAATAAAGAAAATCACTAGGGGGCTTGGTCATGTTTGAACCACAGCTACACCTCTTGATAGGCATTTTAGCCACACAAGGAAAAATTTGTGGAGCCAAAGAGAGTATTGTACACCGTAAAAACTCAAACATAGGCACACGCTGAGCATCGCTCGCAAAGTTACTTGGGGGCTCGTTTTTGCAAAGCAACAAAGAGTTTGAAAGGACCCTCGTAATCGAACGTTTGACAAGTCAATCTTTTACAGACCCTGAACTTGTCATAGTTAAAACGGTGATTGGTTAATTCGAGGCCCATCTTAAAAGGCTTTGTTAAATGGTTTAACTCAGAGGCCTGGCAGCCCATGAAAAGCCTCGATTTGGAGCCTGGCAGCTCGTAAAAAGCCCCGCATATTTTCCTATTTGAATTTTGTTTGTTGACAATCATTAGTATTTTTTTGATAAACCGGCATCCTTGATCCGGCTTGCTTTCCAACCACCAGTTGTTGGCTCATGATCAATTATAAACGGGTGGTCACTGACCCGGTCTAGTTTGACTAAATCACCAGTATTATGAAGAAAATCCGGTAGGTATACCGGTCCGGTTTAATAGTAACCCGAGAACGAGCCCAGTTGCAGGCAGTGAATTGTTTGGCCATTGCAAAGCGAACAGACTGAAAATGAAAGGCCGGTTTATAAATTATGCATGATCATACACAAGAGACAAGGGAGTGAGAAACATACTGATATAATAAATGGTACAACCTGGAGACTAGTATAATGAGAAAGAAGGTAATGCTAGCGCAGGATTGATCAGATACTATTAAACCGGAGTATAATTATGAAGGCAACATGTTCTTCCGGTTTATCAGAGGGCTAATGGCATAGACTATTTATCCAATGTCAAATCGCTTATATTGGTGCGAGGTGAAACAGATCTCATAGTGATGTATAAAATTTTCGGATCTAGAGATAAGACAGAAAAGCAAAAATAATTGGATCTTGAAGGGGTGCAAAACTGAAGCAATTTTTGACAGACAGATCAGTTCTTTGCGCATAAAGATTTGTAATGATCATGGTAGGTAAGATATGGTAAGAGATGCATCAAGCATGAAGTTTCCATCTATTAAAGGAAGAATAGGGAAGAATAGCGCTAATGAACTTCGGAAGAACTGCGAGGAATATCGAAACCCTAGAACAGATCTATGGTGAAAAAAGCAGAGAACTTACCGGAGCTAGTAAGGAAGCGGAAGGGCGCCTCAGTTCTCTGGTGCGTTCAAGGCGATGCAACGGCCGAGGTCGGAGCAGAGACGGCGGTCGACGGTGGCGGCGGAGTTCCAAAGGCTGAGCGGTGCGAGGAAGACGATGCGAAGAGGCACGGGGGGAAACAGTGAAAATGACCCCTCGGTCCTATTTATAAGGCGAAGTGAAAAACGGCAAGTGCGGGAATCGAGGAGTCCAAAAAATGGATAAGTTAATAAAGGTGTCACCTCGATAACTAGATATATATTATACGAAGGAAATCTCTGATATTAACGGATGGATGACGTCATGACGGTTTATCATAATTTTGAAGTATGACGTCACGGCGGTTTACAAGATCAAAAATGAAGACAAGAGAGAAGATTTTTTCTGAAGTGTGGAAGATTGACATGAACAAGTTCAAACCAATCTGGGGCCTAATGTTGGGGATATTACTACTGGAGGTAAACCGGCCTTATGTAGCCGGGTTGACTCTTTGAAGACTAGAAGCCCATGAAGATGTAAAGATGCTGGCGCTTTACGGAGGGCCCAAAGGCCAGTTACAGTATGTAAATGTAAACCGGCCTAGTCATATAACGTGTATAGTAAGATAGAAAGAGAGAGGTCGAACCGGATACGTTTATAACCGGCTTCGGGACTCTGTAGCCCGGCGGGCATCAACCTATGTCGCGGTTTAGAGACAGACGACAACAACTCGAGAGCCAGACAAAGCGGATTCGCTCCCTGGCCATCGAAACCCTAGCAATACCAATCACAACTAGACGTAGGCTTTTACCTTCATCGAAGGGGCCGAACTAGTATAAACTCCCGTGTCCCCTTGTCCGGTTTAATCCCTTTAAGCTAACCCATTGCGATGGCTCCATGACTAAGTCCTTTCACGAGGACATCTTCCGTGACAAACCCACGACACCAACCCTTCTCCATCGCTAATTCCATGATGCCCCCACCGGGAGTGGGTAATTCCTTCGTAGGCTCGCTGGTCGGTGAGGAGTTGGATGAGATTCATCATGTAATCGACTTAGTTTTGTTAGGGTTTGATCCCTAGTATCCATTATGTTCTCAGATTGATGTTGATATGACTTTGCCAAGCTTAATGCTTGTCACTTTGGGACCCGGTGCCATGATTTTAGATCTGAACCATTTATGTTATCACCATTATATCTATGTTCTAGATCCGATCTTGCAAGTTATACTCACCTATTACGTGTTATGATCCGTAAATCCCGGAGTGGTAGTAGTCAGGATACTTTTCGGTGATGACCGTAGTTTGAGGAGTTCATGTATTCACTATGTGTTACTACTTTTTTCCAGTTCTCTATTGAAAGGAGGCCTTAATTTCCCTTAGTTTCCAATTGGACCCCACTGCCACGGGAGGGTTGGATAAAAGATGACATACAAGTTCTTTCCATAAGCACGTATGACTATTTACGGAATACATGCCTACATCATATATATGAACTGGAGCTAGTGCCGTATTACCCTAGATTATGACTATTATATGATGAATATCATCCGGAGAATTCACTGATCCAATGCCTATGAATTTATCTTATATTGTTCTTGCCAAGTTACTACCATTGTTGTTACTATTACACTTGCGACAAAATCATTGCTATCATTGTTATTGTTACCATTGATGCTGCTTTGCTATTGTCGGTGTCAAAACCGGCGGATCTCGGGTAGGGGGTCCCGAAATGTGCGTCTACGCCGGATGGTAACAAGAGGCAGGGGACACGATGTTTTACCCAGGTTCGGGCCCTCTTGATGGAGGTAAAACCCTATGTCCTGCTTGATTGATATTGATGATATGGGTAGTACAAGAGTAGATCTACCACGAGATCAGAGTGGCTAAACCCTAGAAGCTAGCCTATGGTATGATTGTATGTTGTATATGATCTATCGACTAGCCTGGCCTCGGTTTATATAATGCACCAGAGGCCTAGGATAACAAGAGTCCTAGCCGAATACGCCGGTGGGGAGGAGTCCTTGTCTTGATCGCCAAGTCTTGTGGAATCCTCCTTGTATGCGGTAGTTGTCCGAACTGGCCCATGAGTATACGGCCATGGGGGTCCTCGTCCCAATCTAACAGATCGGGAAATGACGTGGTGAGTACCCCCTAGTCCAGGACACCGTCAGTAGCCCCATGAACCGGTCTTCAAGTTAGGGATGCTCCTTGATTCTTCCGAACCATTCTTCATCTTCGGTCGTCGGTCTTGAAAACTGGTTCAACAAATCTTCTCATCTTCGATCTTGAGGATCACCGAAATGCATTCGACGAGTTTACACGTTGGGTATCTGAGGAGCCCCTTTAAATTTCTGGCCTTTATCAATGCCTTGTTATTTTTATGCCACACCTCGGGTTTGAAATTGTTCCCAGGCGGCAGTGTCCTCTCGCGTCCGAGCTCCAACGCCGGACTGCATTCGAGGTATCTTTTCCAGCCAAGCACCAACGTCGGACCGCTTCCCAGCTCAAATGCTGGAATGTATCCGAGCTCCAACACCGGACTGTATCCGAGCTCCAACGCCAGACTATGTATCCGAGCTCCAACGCCGGACTGTACCCGAATGTGGGCCGATTTTTGTCAATATTTTTGATTGGTGCATTTTATTCTCTGTCAAGATATATAGCCAGTAGCCCTCAAGGTGGGTATCGGTCTAAAACCCACCTAAGACTGCTAATCCCAGTAGCCGCTGAGACTCAAGTTGATTTGCAAAATCGGTCTGAGGATCAAGTCCTAGCTCGGCAGAATACTTCGGGACACAAAAAGCGGCGTGCTCAGTCCTCGAGACTCAGGTTGGGTGCGGCCGACCAACTAGAGGATCAAAATCTCCTCGGAAACTGTATTACACTTAAAATTTTCTACATTGGACAGGCAATGCAGTAGCCCCCGAGACACTCGTCAGGTGGCAACACCAGATCAGGGGATCGATGTGCCCCTTTAATATTTGTAAATAATAAGGCCGAAGCCTAGTAGCCCCCGAGCCTTAATGCGGGCACGGGTGGCCGAATTAAGGATTGATATCCATAGTAAAATCACAAATTATGTAATGACTCTATGTATCCAAGTACTTTACGTCATTAATGCTCGGATCCGCATTGTACAAAACTTTGTTGACCGACCATCGGCTTCCACCTCCTCGGCCAATAGCCGAGGAGTGTTTGTCCTACTTTATAAAGCCTTTATGAGGGCAAAGATTTACAACAAACAAGGCAATCTGGCCATACGGTTTTATAAACAAAGGTACGTCGAGAGATATGTTATATTACTGTTTAACAGAAGAAATGTCTTCCAATGAAAATAGTCCCGCTATCGGTTCCTTTCTTTGGGTTGTCATGCTAAGCATGATCATGAAACCTCAGCTCCAATGTAAGAGCAAAATATCGAGGATTTAGTTTGGGAGGCTATTTAATAGCCCCCAGTAGTGTTCGGCGACAGTCGAGGTCAAGCCGTAAACACTACGGCCATTGTTATGAATGGCCCGTCATTTAACACCGTCATCGGATCGCTGACCAGTTTACGCTTATTGTGACAGTCAGTTTTCGGCTTTCTACACTGAGGTGCTTAACCATGTGAGCTAGAAGCACAATCGCAGTGGTTCTCCCTTTGCACACCTAGCCGAACAAAGCGGAACGTAGGAGGCAAGCGCAGGAGCCGGGCAACCCAACTATTGACCGAAGACACAATTCGAAACCGATGCATATATAGCAATATCCGAGAATGTTTTTGCCGGATCTCTAAAGGTGTCCGGCGTTGCACTGCGAGACTTGTGCTGAAAACACAAAAATAGTTTAAAAGTGCCACAAGCTTGGAAACCCAAAAAACGTCAGTAAAAACTTGACGTCCGAACAAGATCAAGTGTTCGGTGCCAATCCGAAAATTGGCCTTAGAAAAAAAGTGCATCTGTCGTGCTTTAACATGACACATCCTATCTCAAGACTTCAAGCGGGTCAGCCTACGGCTTCAACCTCCTATCCTGAAGGCGGAATACTTCTCGTTAGGCCAGCTTAGCAAACTAAACTCTAGCGGCTTTGAGAGAGAAATTAGGCTCCTCGGCTAGTGACCACGCACTCGTGTCGAAAAAAGGAGTGATAAATAATAATAAAAAAACATTGCAACGACTAAGAAGAAGAACACTTATTATAAAACAGCTCAAATAAATTTAAGAGCCCTCAAGTGACTTGGGTAAAAGAATGATTGCATGTATCGAAGTACTTATATCATATCTGTGTTCAACCAAACTTTAAACGCGTCTTAACCGACCATCGGCGTCTCCCTCGTCGGTCAAGGACCGAAAAGTGTTATGTACTCCATCTGTCGAGAATATCGACGGTGTTTCCAACAACCAGGCAATTAGGCCATAAGGCTGTAACAGACAAAGCGCGCTCAGGGAACTTATGCTATATTACTGCGAAGTGTAAGAAGCATCTTTGAAGAAAATAGTACCCCCACTGATACGTTTCTTCGGTGCTCATTGTTATTATGAGACTTGTGCAATAGATTTTTTGTACTCATGAGTTCCGTTGTGTGCCGACCATAATTGAAAACAATAAGAGTGCTAGCTTTCGGCTTCACCCAGTCTGAGGTCCAGCTCGGGTGACCCGATCGTGATAGTCGCAGAGGTGCTCCCTTTACTCCCTAGCCCAACAATCGGGAACGTAGGGGTAAACACAGGAGCGAGGCAACCCAGCTTGCAAATCGCTTAAGTCAATATGGTGCATATTGTGGCGTAATACACGAACAAGGAACGAAGTTGTACAAGTATAATCATATGCAAGAGGAAAAGCTTCATGAAGGAAGCCCCCAAATGAATTGGGTATTTGAATTTATGCGTCACAAACAAAGTTTGGACAAGGAAAATTTTTTACAATCAACTTTTTTCCAAAAAAGTATAATGCTTGGTCGAACCGAACACAAGTTAGAAATTAAAGCTTTGAGCATGAAAGCGACTTAGCTGGTTAATGTGTTCGGTATTGATGACGCGATCCGAGCTTGATGCGGGACAAGGTTCCATCCCCCAATCCGGTCCCGAGGTGGCGAAGCGGAGAGCTCGACACGCAGAAGTGGTGACATAGCACGGTCAATGCAGACCGGCAGAGTGATGCCGAAGTCCCCGGATCATTTTCCTGTGCACAAAAAATAGTTTAAACCGGAGATAATAGTAATAATGATAATTAAAAAAATGTTGCATAATAAATAATTTATGCAAAGTGACTAATAAAAGAAATATGGCCTCGCGCCGAAGTCAATGTTGGTGCAGGGCGTCGGCGTGATGCGGTGAAGGCGTAACAAAGCCTAAATTCATAGGTCGGTCCGAGCTCCATATGCGGCGTTCGCCGGACTATGTACGGAAACTGACCGAACCACCATGCGACTGTCGTTAATGTGGCCACCAATTGATAGACCTGTGTACATATGATGGACAAACCAGAGTAATAATTTCTTGGGAAAAATGAACCAAACAAGCAAAAAATACTGGGATTAATAGCACCTAGTTTATTAGTTGTAGCAATCCGAAGGAAGGTGATTCCTAAAATTGGGACTCGATCCGCACACCCATTGCCTGATGGGTGATAAAATGACGGCACGACAATGCTGGCAAAGGTTGGCTCTCCGAGGCAAAGAGCTGGTCGGTTAGTGACGTCGAAGTGTCCGGAGTAGGTTGCTGAAGACATGGCGAAGCCTCCGGTCCAGCCGAGATGTCGAAGCCTCGATGTCAGCCAATGAGTCGAAGTAGGTCGGCATGATGGACACCAGCTTGAAGAAGCAATAGTGCAGCCCTGCCGATGCAGGTCGTGACGTGGTCGATGCCAGCTTGATGAAGCGACCGTGTGGCGATGCCGGTATGCCCACTCCGTGTAATCCGTGGGGCAGCGATGTTAGTGAGGATTTATCCTTCACGATGCCGGACTCTTGTTCGGCTTGCCGAGATAATGATCCGAAGAAGTTGAGCTCAGCTCAACAAACTGACGGTGTCTAGCGCAGGTCGGCAGCCGTGGAGCAATATTGCCGGACTGGTTTGACACCAGCATGATGTTGAAGAACATGTTTAAAAGATCTTAAAGTTAGTGGGATGTGTTCGGAAACAAAACACAATACCCCATACAAAACTTCCTTCAAAAGGGATGTCTGAAATCCCGTTCATAAAAAAGATGAACTCGGGTCAGATTCGTGTTCACGCAGAAAACAGATCCGAAAAGTGATGCACTAATCGGAAGGTTCCCGGAGTTTCGACGGTCGGATCGATCTGAAATTTTGAGAGGTGGTAGATATAGGAATTACGCAGCCGATCAACGGTTGGATCTTCCAAAGGACGTCCGAACTAGAAGGTGGACACCACGCCCTAAACTCATCCAGATTCCCGTCCAGATTTGACAAGGCTCCGGTATATCGTGGATTGCCAGAGATTCCTCTAACGGAACTCGACGAAATTTTCCAGGGTTGTTGTAGACTTAATTATGCACAATTCCACCAAAGTGATCGTTAAAAAGACACTTGAGGAGGAGATGGCGGCGGACACAAGTTTTCTATCCAGAAAAACATCACGGTCGCCCGAGGTCAATGTTGACGTTGAGCCCCCGGGCTCCCTGGATGATTCCTCGATGATCTTGATAGAGATCGGAGTTTATGTTCATAAAGTCCCTCATCCGAACATGACGATTGGAGGTAGGGCGCAGTCCTTGGTCAAACCAAGGTGACCAGTCGAGCTGGTGACGAAGATGCCGAAGTCGCAGTTGATCTGCAGGCGAGCCATCAACCTTTTGTCGAACACACAGCGGAACTCTCAATGAAAGCACCAATGTCGGTGTCAAAACTGGCGGATCTCCGTTAGGGGGTCCCGAACTGTGCGTCTAGGATGGATGGTAACAGGAGTCAGGGGACACGATGTTTTACCCAGGTTCAGGCCCTCTTGATGGAGGTAAAACCCTACGTCCTGCTTGATTGATATTGATGATATGGGTAGTAGAAGAGTAGATCTACCACGAGATTAGAGAGGCTAAACCCTAGAAGCTACCCTATGGTATGATTGTATGTTGTATATGATCTATCGACTAGCCTGGCCTCGGTTTATATAATGCACCAGAGGCCTAGAATAACAAGAGTCCTAGGCGAATACGCCGGTGGGGAGGAGTCCATGTCTTGATCGCCAAGTCTTGTGGAATCCTCCTTGTATGCGGTAGCTGTCCGAACTAGCCCATGAGTATACGACCATGAGGGTCCTCGGCCCAATCTAACAGATCGGGAAATGACGTGGTGAGTACCCCCTAGTCCAGGACACCGTCAGCTACTTTGCTAATGATCACTTTGCTGCAGATAATTAATCTCCAGGTGTGGTTGAATTCACAACTCAGCTACTAATACTTGCAAATATTCTTTGGCTCCCCTTGTGCCGAATCAATAAATTTAGGTTGAATATTCTACCCTCTAAATCTGTTGTGATCCCCTATACTTTTGTGTTATCAACAACACCACCACACCATCTCCTACTCATGCAACCGCGCCCCCCACCCGCACCCGCTCATAGCAACCCGTCCTCAGTCTCTGGTGTGCTAGGCGGGCCTTCATCTTTGGCTGAGCTCAACGCCCTCATGATAATTAAATGTCGCACCAACATATATCTAGAATATTCCGTTTTCGTTGCCTTCCGGATGTTTTACGCCACAGACATGTGTTTGCAGGCCGGCGAAACCCTGTGCACCGTACTCTACTTGATCAAAGGCCAGAAGGTGGACGTGGGAAAGGCAGTGATAACGAAGACCTTAGAACTCATGTTTCACAGCCAGCTAATGCCTGGAGGGCACTTTAGGGTTACCTTTTCGAGTCTGAAATTTGGTCACGAGGATTTGCCTCCTATAGGTTAGGGGAAGAGGATGACGAGACCCCGCCGCGGCATGGAAACTGCAAGGGTTGGGTGCTGCTATGACCAAAGAATCTTCTTCGTCTGGAGCCGGCCGAGAGCACACCAACAACCAAACATCAGCAAGCAGGTGTGAATAGCACCACCCCGACTACTGATGTCTACTATGCAACCTTCTTATTGTAGACTCGTGTTGGGCCTCCAAGTGCAGAGTTTTGCAGAACAGTAGAAAAATTCCCTCAGGTGGATGACCTAAGGTTTATCAATACGTGGGAGGCGTAGGATGAAGATGGTATCTCTCAAACAATCCTGCAACCAAATAACAAAGAGTGTTGTGTCCCCAACACACCCAATACAATGGTAAATTGTATAGGTGCACTAGTTCAACGTAGAGATGGTGATACAAGTGTAATACGGATAGTAGATATGGATTTTTGTCATCTGAAAATATAAAAAGCATCAAGGTAACTAACAAAAAGTGAGTGAAAACGGTATTGCAATGCTTGGAAACAAGGCCTAGGGTTCATACTTTCACTACTGCAAGTTCTCTCAACAATGATAACATAATTAGATAATATGGCAATCCCTGAACATGCAACAAAAGCCACTCCAAAGTTCCTATCGTGGAGAACATAAGATGAAATTGCTTGTAGGGTATGAAACCACCTCAAAGTTATTCTTTTCAATCAATCCATTGAGCTATTCCAATAAGTGTCACAAACAGCCCTAGAGTTCGTACTAAAGTAACACCATATGATACACATCAATCAACCCTAATGTCACCTAGATACTCCAGTGTCACCACAAGTATCTGTGGGTTAATTTTACGATATGCATCAAACAATTCCAGATTCATAATATTTAATCCAACACAAAGAACCTCAAAGAGTGCCCCAAGATTCCTACTAAAGAAACAAGGGCGAAAACATGCATCAACCCCTATGCATAGATTACCCCAATGTCACCTCGGGAATCCGCGAGTTGAGTGCCAAAGCATAGATCAAGTGAATCAATAGAACACCCCATTGTCACCACGAGTATCCCACGCAAGTCATACATCAAGTGTTCTCAAATCCATAAAAGTATTCAATCCGATAATAGTGAAACCTCAAAGGTAAAACTCAATTCATCACAAGAAGGTAGAGGGGGAGAACCATCATATGATTCAACTATAGTAACAAAGCTCGCGGTACATCAAGATCGTGCCAAATCAAGAACATGAGAGAGAAAGAGATCAGACACATAGCTACTGGTACATTCCCTTAGCCGCGAGGGTCAACTAGTCCCTCCTTGTCATGCAGACCGCTGGGATGATGAAGATGGCCACCGGTGATGGTTTCACCCTCCGGCAGGGTGCCGGAACAGGCTCCTGATTGGTATTTCATGGTTACAGAGGCTTGCGGTGGCAGAACTCCCAATCTAGGTTTCTTTCTGGGGGTTTCATGATTTATAGGATTTTTTGGCGTCGGTTTCACGTGAGGGGGGTCCACCAGGAAGCGGCAAGACAGGGTTGCACCCTAGGGGGCGCCCTCCACCCTTGTCGCTTCCTCTTGAAGCTTCTGGCCCAACTTCGATGCTCCGTGGGCTTCTTCCGGTCAATAAATGTTCAGCTCGTTTGGACTCCATTCGATATTCCTTTTCTATAAAACTCAAAACAAAGAAAAATCATGCTTCGACTTCATCTCATAACGGTTCACCATACGTTCATGCTACGGGAATCACAAACTTTAACCCAAGTATTTCTACCAATCCACAATTATCCACTGGCATGACTTTAATATTACCATCTTTATATCTCAAAACAATCATAAGGAATCAAACTTCTCATAGTATTCAATGCACTTTATATGAAAGTTTTTATTATATCCCTCTTGTATGCCCATCATATTAGGAGTAAATTCATATCCAAAGAAAATTACCATGATGTTTAAGACTCCCAAAATAATATAAGTGAATCATGAGAGTTCATAAATTTCTTCAAAATAAAACCACTCCCGTGCTCTAAAAAGATACAAGTGAAGCACTAGAGCAACTGACAAATTACTCCAAAAAGATATAAGTGAAGATCAATGAGTAGTCAAATAATTAAGTAGCTACATGAAGACTATATTGATGACCCACAAGTATAGGGGATCTATCGTAGTCCTTCCGATAAGTAAGAGTGTCGAACCCAACGAGGAGCAGAAGGAACTGACAAGCGGTTTTCAATAAGGTATTATCTGCAAGCACTGAAATTATCGGTAACAGATAGTTTTGTGATAAGGTAATTCATAACGAGTAACAAGTAACAAAAGCAAACAAGGTGCAGCAAGGTGGCCCAGTCCTTTATGTAGCAAAGGACAAGCCTGGATAAACTCTTATATAAAGGAAAGCGCTCTCGAGGACACATGGGAATTATCATCAAGCTAGTTTTCATCATCATCATTTGATTCGCGTTCATTACTTTGATAATTTGATATGTCGGTGGACCGGTGCTTGGGTACTACCCTTCCTTGGACAAGAATCCCACTTATGATTAACCCCCTTCGCAAGCATCCGCAACCACGAAAGAAGAATTAAGGTAAACCTAACCATAGCATGAAACATATGGATCCAAATCAGCCCCTTACGAAGCAACACATAAACTAGGGCTTAAGTTTCTGTCACTCTAGCAACCCATCATCTACTTATTACTTCCCAATGCCTTCCCCTAGGCCCAAATAATGGTGAAGTGTCATGTAGTCGACGTTTACATAACACCACTAGAGGAAAGACAACATACATCTTATCAAAATATCGAACGAATACCAAATTCACACAACTACTTATAGTAAGACTTCTCCCATGTCCTCGGGAACAAACGTAACTACTCACAAATCATATTCATGCTCATAATTAGAGGGGTATTAATATGCATAAAGGATCTGAACATATAATATTCCGCCGAATAAACCAACTAGCATCTACTACAAGGAGTAATCAACACTACTAGCAACCCATAGGTACCAATCTGAGGTATTGAGACAAAGATCGGATAAAAGACATGAACTAGGGCTTGAGAAGATGGTGCTGGTGAAGATGTTGATGGAGATTGACCTCCTCCAATGAGAGGATTCATGGTGATGACGACGGTGAAAATTTCCCCCTCCCAAAGGGATGTTTCCCCGGTAGAACAGCTCCGCCGGAGCCCTAGATTGGTTCCGCCTCGAGACGGCGGCGCTTCATCCCGAAAGCTTCCTTCTGAATTTTTCCAAAGAAAAAGACACCTTAACGAGAAGATGGGCGTCGAGGGCTTGTCAGGTGGCCCACGAGGCAGGGGGTGCGCCCAGGGGGTAGGGCGTGCCCTCCACCCTCGTGGACGGTGGATGGCCCCACTCTGGTGCTTTCTTCGCCCAATATTTTTAATATATTCCAAAACTGACTTTCATGGAGTTTCAGGACTTTTGGAGTTGTGCAGAATAGGTCTCTAATATTTGCTCCTTTTCCATCCCACAATTCTAGCTGCCAGCATTCTCCCTCTTCATGTAACCTTGTAAAATAAGAGAGAAAAGGCATAAGTATCGTGACATAATGTGTAATAACAGCCCATAATGCAATAAATATCGATATAAAAGCATGACACAAAATGGACATATCAACTCCCCCAAGCTTAGAACTCGCTTGTCCTCAAGCGGAAGCCGATATCGAAAAATATGTCCACATGTTTAGAGATAGAGGTGTCGATAAAATAAAATACGGACATGATGACATCATGATCATTCATAGAACAACAACATATATATATTGTCATATAATTTCTTATGCTAAAGTAACAGTCTATTCACAATGTAAAGTATGAATCAGAAACTTCATTGGAAGCTAGCAAACTATAATCTCAGTCATTGAAGCAATTGCAATTTATCATAACATTGGAAAGAGTCAATATAAGAGCTTTTCAGCAAGTCCACATACTCAACTATCATTTAATTTTTCACAATTTCTAATACTCACGCAATATTTATGGGTATGAAGTTTTAATCAGACACAGAGAAAGATAGGGGATTATAGTTTTGCCTCCCAACCTTTTACCTCAAGGGTAATGTCAACAATAATACTTTATGAAACCCCACATCCAATTAGCTATATATATCAGGATCTTTCCAACATATAGTGCTTGCCAAAGGATAAAATGTAAAAAGGAAAGGTGAAGATCACTATGACTCTTGTATAAGGTATTGGACAAAAATAAAAGATATGCCCTTCACAGAGGGAACCAGAGGTTGTCATGTGCTTTTATGGTTGGATGCACAAAATCTTAATGCAAAAGAACGTCAGTTTATATTGTCACTTGTGATAGGGACCTTTATTATGCAGTCCATTGCTTTTATTTCTTCCATATCACAAGCTCGTATAAAGCTTATTTTCTCCACACTAATTGATCATACATATTTAGAGAGCAATTTTTATTGCTTGCAACAATGACAACTTACTTGAAGGATCTTACTCAATCCATAGGTAGATATGGTGGACTCTCATGGCAAAACTGGGTTTAAGGATATTTGGAAGCACAAGTAGTATCTCTACTTGGTGCGAAGAATTTGGCTAGCATGAGGGGGAAAGGCAAGCTGAACATGTTGGATGATCCATGACAATATAATTTATTTAGAATATAAGAAGACATAACCCATTACATTGTATTCCTTGTCCAACATCAACTTTTTAGCATGTCATATTTTAATGAGTGCTCACAATAATAAAAGATGCCCAAGATAGTATATTTATATGTGAAAACTTCTCTTTCTTTATCACTTCCTATTAATTGCAACAATGACCAAAACTATGTTTGTCAATTCTCAACAACTTTTATTCATCATACTCTTTATATGTGAAGTCATTACTCTCTATAAGATCAATATGATCTCTTTATTTCTTTTTATTCCTTCTTTTCTTTTATTTTTTATTCCCTCAAGATCATAAAAAGATAAAGAAGCCCTTGACTCAAAACTAATCTCTATTATATATAGCTCACGGACTCGATTACATAGATAAGGATCAACACAAAACTAAAAGCTAGATCTTACTAAACTTTATTCTACTAGATCAAGATATAACCAAAAGGATCGAACTAAGAAAACCGGCAAAGATAGAAGTGTGATGGTGATACGATACCGGGGAACTCCCCCAAGCTTGGCAGTTGCCAAGGGGAGTGCCCATACCCGATACTCAGTTCTCCACAAGTATAGGGTATCTATCGTAGTCCTTTCGATAAGTAAGAGTGTCAAACCCAACGAGGAGCAGAAGGAAATGACAAGCGGTTTTCAGTAAGGTTTCCTCTGCAAGCACTGGAATTATCGGTAACAAATAGTTTTGTGATAAGGTAATTCATAACGAGTAACAAGTAACAAAAGTAAACAAGGTGCAGCAAGGTGGCCCAATCCTTTTTGGAGCAAAGGACAAGCCTGGACAAACTCTTATATAAAGGAAAGCGTTCCCGAGGACACATGGGAATTATCGTCAAGCTAGTTTTTATCATGCTCATATGATTCACGTTCGTTTGTTTGATAATTTGATATGTGGGTGGACCAGTGCTTGGGTACTGCCCTTCCTTGGACAAGCATCCCACTTATGATTAACCCCCTTCGCAAGCATCCGCAACTACGAAAGAAGAATTAAGGTAAACCTAACCATAGCATGAAACATATGGATCCAAATCGGTCCCTTACGAAGCAACACATAAACTAGGGTTTAAGCTTCTGTCACTCTAGCAACCCATCATCTATTATTACTTCCCAATGCCTTCCCCTAGGCCCAAACAATGGTGCAACGTCATGTAGTCAACATTCACATAACACCACTAGAGGAAAGACAACATACATCTCATCAAAAAATCGAACGAATACCAAATTCACATGAGTACTTATAGCAAGACTTCTCCCATGTCCTCAGGAACAAACGTAACTACTCACAAATCATACTCATGTTAATAATCAGATGGGTATTAATATGCATAAAGTATCTGAACATATAATCTTCCACCAAATAAACCAACTAGCATCAACTACAAGGAGTAATCAACACTACTAGCAACCCACGGGTACCAATCTGAGGTTTTGAGACAAAGATCGGATACAAGACATTAACTAGGTTTGAGAGGAGATGGTGCTGGTGAAGATGTTGATGGAGATTGACCCCCTACCGATGAGAGGATCGATGGTGATGATGATGGTGACGATTCCCCCCTCCCGGAGGGATGTTTCCCCGGCAGAACAGCTTTGCCGGAGCCCTAGATTGGTTTCGCCTCGAGACGGTGGTGCTTCATACCGAAAGCTTCCTTCTGATTTTTCCAGGGCAAAAGAAACCTTATACCAGAAGATGGGCATCAGGGGTCTGCCAGGTGGCCCATGAGGCAGGGGGCGCGCCCAAGGACTTGCGTGGAGTTTTAGGACTTTTGGAGTTGTGCAGAATAGGTCTATAATATTTGCTCCTTTTCTATCCCAGAATTCCAGCTGCCAGCATTCTCCCTCTTCATTTAAACCTTGTAAAATAAGAGAGAAAAGGCATAAGTATTGGGACATAATGTGTAATAACAGCCCATAATGCAATAAATATCGATATAAAAGCATGATGCAAAATGGACGTATCATCTGTCTCATTCAAAAATTGCAGATCTTAATATTTTATGCAAACATCAAGGAAAAAAATAAAATCACATTTCAAGAATAGCACATATCATGTGAAGAAGCAAAAACATAGGTTCAACCAAATTGGTTGATCATTGTTGAATAAGAAGAAAGGTGGGATTCCAACCAGGGCAGCCCCAAGCTTAGCTACTTGAGACTTCTTGAAATATTAATTGGGGATGCCTCGGGAATCCCCAATCTTGATCTCTTGTGTCTCCTTAATTCCTCTCATATCATAGTTTCCTAAAATCTTAAAAACATCATGCACACAAAATTCAACAAGAACTCATGAGATAAGTTAGTAGAAATAAATGAATAACCTTACTATTCTCTATTGTAGAAAATCACTAAAATTATTATTAAACATTGCTTACTAAATGCCTCTACATATTTTATACTCCTACCCTCGAATATTATCATTAAACACGCAAACATATGCAAACAATGCAAACATAATAGCAATCTGTCTAAACAGAACATTTTGTAAATAATGCAAGAGAAGTCATGCTTCTCTAACTCCAAAAATTCTGAAAAATTACCACACTATATAAAATTTGTTTTTACTCACTGTGTAAAAATTTCAAGATTTTACCATGTTCTGACTATTCACAAATATTCATACAAAGGTAGAAAACTTTCTGTTTTCAAAACAGCAACATATAATTGACCTTTTTAGTAAACTAAAAGATGCAAAACATTACTCTAAATAGTAGCAAGCAACTCGAAACAGAATAAAATGATGCTCCAAGAAAAACTAATATCACGCGGTGAATAAAAATATAGCATCAAGTAAATTTACCAATGGATTGAAGACGAAAGAGGGGATGCCATCCCGGGCATCCCCAAGCTTAGATGCTTGGTTGTCCTTGAATATTATCTTGGGGTGCCTTGGGTTTCCCCAAGCTTAGGCTCTTTGCACTCCTTATTCCATAGTCCATCAAAACTTTACCCAAAAATTGAAAATTTCACAACACAAAACTCAACAGAAAACTCGTAAGCTCCGTTAGTATAATAAAGCAATTCACCTCTTAGGTACTGTTGTGAACTCATTCTAAATTTATATTGGTGTTATATCTACTGTATTCCAACTTCTCCATGGTTGATACCCTACGATACTACCCATAGATTCATCAAAATAAGCAAACAACACAATGAAAATAGAATCTGTCTAAAACAGAACAGTCTGTAGTAATCTGTAAACTTCGTATACTTCTGTAACTACAAAAATTCCAAAAAATTAGGACAACCTGGGCAATTTGTATATCAATATTTTTCTAAATGAATCGTTATTTTATCACGCTTATGTAAAAATTAAAATTATTTTACTGGGCACGAAATTTTCTGTTTTTAGCAAGATCAAATCAACTATCACCATAGACCATCCCAAAGGTCGTACTTGGCACTTTACTGAAACAAACACTATAAAACATGATTAATACAATAGACAAATCATGTTAACACACAAAAACAGTAGGGGTAAATATTGGGTTGTCTCCCAACAAGCGATTTTCTTTAATGCCTTTTAGCTAGGCAAGATGATTTCAATGATGCTCACATAAAAGATAAGAATTGAAACACAAAGAGATCATCATGAGGCATATGACTAGCACATTTAAGTATAACCTACTTCCTATGCATAGGGATTTTGTGAGAAAACAATTTATGGGAGCAATAACCAACTAGCATAGGAAGGTGAAACAAGCATAACTTCAAGATTTTCAACACATAGAGAGGAAACTTGATATTATTGCAATCTGTAGAATCTTATGTTCCTCTCTCATAATAATTTTCAGTAGCATCATGAATGAAATAAACAATATAACCATCACATAAAGCATTCTTTTCATGATCCATAAGGATAGAAAATTTAGTACTCTCCACATAATAAAAAATCTTCTTATTCATAATAGTGGGAGAAAATTCAACAAAATAACTATCATTTGAGGCATAATCCAATTGAAAATTAAAATCATGATGACAAGCCTCATGGTTATCCTTATTATTTATAGCATACATGTGACACGTCTCCGTCGTGTCTACTTTTCCAAACACTTTTGCCCTTGTTTTGGACTCTAAGTTGTATGATTTTAATGGAACTAACCCGAACTGACGATGTTTTCAGCAGAATTGCCATGGTGTTGTTTTATGTGCAGAAAACAAATATTCTTGGAATGACCTGAACCTCCACGGAATATCTTAGGAAAATATTAATAAATCCTTGCCAAAGATGAAGACCAGGGGGCCCACACCCTTCTCACGAGGGTGGGGGGCGCCCCCCCCCCCCCTAG
>NC_041380.1:170783507-170794440 GCF_002162155.2 Triticum dicoccoides | reverse complement strand
TCCAACTCTATATATTCGCTTTCGGAGAAAAAAAATCAAAGAGAAGAAATCATCGCGTTTGACTATACGGAACCGCCGCCAAGCCCTAAAACCTCTCGGGGGGGGGGGCTGATCTGGTGTCCATTCGGGGCTTCGGAGAGGGGGATTCGTCGCCGTCGTCATAATCAACCATCCTCCATCACCAATTTCATGATGCTCAACGCCGTGCGTGGGTAATTCCATCGTAGGCTTGCTGGACGGTGATGGGTTGGATGAGATTTATCATGTAATCGAGTTAGTTTTGTTAGGGTTTGATCCCTAGTATCCATTATGTTCTGAGATTGATGTTGCTATGACTTTGCTATGCTTAATGCTTGTCAATAGGGCCCGAGTGCCATGATTTCATATCTGAACCTATTATGTTTTCATGAATATATGTGAGTTCTTGCTCCTATCTTGCAAGTCTATAGTCACCTACTATGTGTTATGATCCGGCAACCCCAAAGTGACAATAATCGGGACCACTCCCGGTGATGACCATAGTTTGAGGAGTTCATGTATTCACTATGTGCTAATGCTTTGTTCCTGTTCTCTATTAAAAGGATGCCTTAATATCCCTTAGTTTCCAATAGGACCTCACTGCCACGGGAGGGTAGGACAAAAGATGTCATGCAAGTTCTTTTCCATAAGCACGTATGACTATATACGGAATACATGCCTACATTACATTGATGAATTGGAGCTAGTTCTGTGTCACCCTAGGTTATGACTGTTACATGATGAACCGCATCCGGCATAATTATCCATCACTGATCCGGTGCCTACGAGTTTTCCATATACTGGTTTACGCTTATTTACTTTCCCGCTGGTACTGTTACAATCACTACAAAATACCAAAACGTTACTTTTGCCGTCTTTACTTTTGTTGGCGCTACCACCACTATCATATTACTTTGCTACTAAACACTTTTCTGCAGATACTAAGTTTCCAGGTGTGGTTGAATTGACAACTCAGCTGCTAATACTTGAGAATATTCTTTGGCTCCCCTTGTGTCGAATCAATAAATTTGGGCTGAATACTCTACCCTCGAAAGCTGTTGCGATCCCCTATACTTGTGGGTTATCAAGACTAATTTCTGGCGCCGTTGCCGGGGAACATAGCTCTATTCTTTGAGTCACTTGGGATTTATATCTACTTATCATTATGAAGAACTTGAGAGATCCAAAAACCAAGATCTATCCCTCAACTACGAGGGAAGGTAAGGAATTGCCATCTAGCTCCGCACTTGATTCACCTTCTGTTATGAGTAAGCTAGTGACACCTACACCTGCTTCTGCTATTCGTTCTGATATGTCGCATGTTATTGATGATGCCACTTCTGCTATGCATGACACTTATGATGAAACTGCTTCTATGCCTGATACTACTGTGCCCCTTGGTGAATTTCTTGATGAACAAATTGCTAGGGCTAGAGAAAAAGAAATTATTGAATCTGAATATGATGATGAAAGTGATGATGAAAATATGCCTGTTATTCCTAAGGGCTATCTTTTTGATATGGAATCTTCTGTCGCTATTTTAGCTTGCAAAGATAGATATGAGCTTAAGAGGTTATTAATTAAATCAAACAAAGAATCACTTAGAGATAAAATGAAACCCGACCCTGCTTTTGCTACTTCACCTATTTGTGTTCCTGATAAGGATTATGAATTCTCTGTTGATCCTGATATAATTACTTTGGTTCAATCGATCCATTTTATGGCTATGAATCTGAAACTATTGTGGCACATCTTACTAAGTTAAATGATATAGCTGCCCTGTTCACTAATGATGAGAGATCGCGTTACTTCTATATACTCAAAATATTCCCGTTCTCATTAAAGGGTGATGCTAAGATATGGTTTAATTCTCTTGATCCTGGTTGTGTGAGTAGTCCCCAGGATATGATTTATTACTTCTCTGCTAAATATTTCCCTGCTCATAAGAAACAAGCTGCTTTGAGGGAAATATACAACTTTGTGCAAATTAAAGAAGAGAGTCTCCCACAAGCTTGGGGGAGGCTTCTCAAGTTACTTAATGCTTTGCCTGATCATCCTCTTAAGAAACGTGAAATACTTGATATCTTTTATAATGGACTAACCGATGCTTCCAGAGATTACCTGGATAGTTGTGCTGGTTCTCTTTTTAGGGAAAGAACACCAGATGAAGCTGAAATTCTATTGAATAATATGTTGACAAATGAAAATAATTGGGCACCTCCTGAGCCAGCTCCCGCTCCAATTACTGAGCCTCTTCCTAAACCAACTCCGAAGAAGAGAGGTGTTCTATTTCTCAGTCCCGAAGATATGCAAGAGGCAAAGAAATCTATGAAAGAGAAAGGTATTAAAGCTGAAGATGTTAAGAATTTACCTCCTATTGAAGAAATACATGGACTTAATATACCGCCTATTGAAAAACATATGATCTAAATTCTTTATTTATTGAAGAACCTCCTGATCCCGATATCCCGACACAGGTAATAAAGGTTAATTCTCTCTATAGATATGATAAAGCTGAAGTCCCTCCTACTAAAATTGCTAGTCGGTGCTTGGATGAGTTTGATAACTTTATGTTTAAGCAAGACGACTTCAATGCTTATTTTGGTAGATAATTAAAAAAATTCTTATATGATTAGACGGTTGGGTGATTATATGGCTAATATTAAAGGTGAACTTAAACTTGTTAGCAAACATGCTTTTATGGTTACCACGCAAGTAGAACAAGTACTTAAGGCTCAAAAAGAAGTGCTTGATGAAATGAATAGTAAGAAAAATGATTATGCTGTTAGAGTGGCTACTAGAACTGGTAGAATGACTCAGGAACCTTTGTATCCTGAAGGCCACCCTTAGAGAATCAAGGAAGATTCTCAGAGAAATAATATTGATGTTCCTAGTTCTTCCAAAAAGAAGAAAAAGAAAAGTGATAGAACTGTGCAAACTTCTAGTGAACCTATTGCTGAACCACCTGATAATCCAAATGATATCTCTATGTCTGATGTTGAAACACAATCTGGTAATTAACATGAACCTAGTAATAATGTTAATGATGATGTTCATGTTGATGCTCAACCTAGCAACGATAATGATGTAGAAATTGAACCTGTTGTTGATCTTGATAACCCAAAATCAAAGAATCAACGTTATGATAAAAGAGACTTTGTTGCTAGGAAACATGGTAAAGAAAGGGAACCTTGGGTTCAGAAACCCCTACATTATCCTCCAAAACCATCCAAGAAAAGGATGATGATGATTTTGAGCGCTTTGCTGAAATGATTAGGCCTATCTTTTTGCGTATGCGACTAACTGATGTGCTCAAAACAAATCCTTATGCTAAATATATGAAGGATATCATTACTAATAAAAGAAATATACCGGAAGCTGAGATTTCCACCATGCTTGCTAATTATACTTTTAAAGGTGGAATACCAAAGAAACTTGGAGATTCCGGAGTACCTACTATACCTTGCTCCATTAAAAGAAATTATATTAAAACTGTTTTATGTGATCTTGGAGCCGGTGTTAGTGTTATGCCTCTCTCTTTATATCATAGACTTTACTTGAATAAGGTGACACCTACCGAAATATCTTTGCAAATGGCTGATAAATCAACTTCTATACCTGTTGGTATTTGTGAGGATGTGCCTATTGTGGTTGCAAATGTTACTATTTTAACAGACTTTCTTATACTTGATATTCCTGAGGATGATAGTATTTTTATTATTCTTGGAAGACCTTTTCTTAATACTGCAGGGGCTGTTATTGATTGCAACAAAGGCAATGTCACTTTTCATGTTAATGGTAATGAGCATATGGTACACTTTTCGAGGAAACAACCTCAAGTTCGTAGTATCAATTCTATCGGAAAAATTCCATCGACTATATTTGGAGGTTTTGAATTTCCTCTTCCTACTGTCAAGAAGAAATATGATATACTTATTATTGGGGATGTGCATATCCCCGTTGAGGTAACCTAGTGTTATTCGAAATTTCTCCGGTTTCATGTTAATCGGAATGAGTTTGTTAACAAGACTTGATCAACCTTGTTAGTGGATTCTTTTTGATGAGCATGAGATGGATGAAACTAGAAGCACAACATTCTGTACCCTCTCTATACTTTTTTTAATTAGTAGAAATAAAGTAAAAATAGTATTTTTCTATCTGTTCCCTGGCTTATTGGTGCAATATAAAAATATCCTGAAAATAAAAGTCCTCAGAATGACATGCCAATTTAATATGATTTTTTCGGGAATATTTGAGGATTTACTGTGCAAAAATTACCGTGGGAGGAGCTGACACCTGGCCACGAGGGTGGTGGGCGTGCCCCCTGCCTCGTGGGCCCATGGTGGCCCTCCTCCACTTATCCCAGCACCCATCTTCTTTCTCTGTCTCACACAAACCTGAAAAACCAACTCTAGCACGAGTTCCAGCCAGTTTTGTTGTGATTTTCGATCTCCTTGCTCATAGCACCTCTCGCAAAACTGCTTGGGGAGATTGTTCCTTGGTATGTGACTCCTCCATTGGTCCAATTAGTTTTTGTTCTAGTGCTTTATTATTTGCAAATTTGTGCTACATAAGTGACCATGTTCCTGAGCTTGCATGTCAAATTTATATGGTTCTAAGTAGTTCTAATGCTTGATATAGGCTCTAGGCACTTGTAGGAGTAGTTGCTATCAGTTTTATTGAAGTTGGTTCACTTTTGTTTGAAGTTACTAAAAATTTCAGAATTTTTCAGAGAAAAACAATATGCTTAGGAAGATGTTCCAAGGTGGTTCTTCTAAGAAGCAAGGACCCAGGATTGCTATGCGCGATGCTGACGAGGATCCACTAAGAGACGCTCCAGTATAGCCTTGCGAATGGCCGTCGGAAAATTTTATGGACCGTGCGGGAATTAAAGAAGAATTCAAAGCATATTTGCGCAATGCCGGTCTTGAGAATTTTCAGGCTAACAAATGCCCCCAGTATCACGATCTCACAAGTTCATATGTGAGGAGGTCTGAGTATTCATCTTCGCGTAATTCTCCTTCAGTAATGTTTGATCTCTATGACAAATCGTATACCATGGACTTAGAGGATTTCACTTCTGCTTGCAAACTTCCATCACGGGGTAGTGTTAGGGATCCCCCTAAATCTGAATTCAGAAACTTTCTTGCTAGTATAACTGTGGGGGAATCTAGAGATATAACGCAGGCTACCATAGGGAGCATTTACTTTCCTGCTATACATTATTTTGCTCTCTTCATCGGTAGATGCATAAATGCTAAGGGTGAAGCATGTCACATGTGTGTCCCTGATCTTAGCATTCTTAGGAGTGCTGTGTTAGGAGACCAATCTTATCATATGGGAGCCATTGTAGCTCGTAGGTTGCATCATAATAGACATAATGGAAATTTCTTTGGAGGAATTTATGCAACCCTCTTAGCTCATTTTCTTGAGATAGACATTCGTGAGGGTGATACGGAGTTGCCTCCTGCATATTTAGATTATAACTATGGCTTCGCACCAGTTTGTCGAGAGGCCTGAATCACCTCTCTTATACCGTTTAATTTTTGATAAACGACGTGTTTTCCGTATTACTCTCCCTGCTCCTGCCTTCTTTGATTCACACACAAAAAGAAGATATGTTATTACCAGAGAGGAGGCAGAAGAGTACGAGAGGAGAGCGGAGGCAAAAGAGTACGAGAGGAGAGCGGAGGCAGCTCGACTCCACGGTGCAGCTCAGTAGATGATAACCGGTGCACATCAGTTTGATCCCAACTCTTCCTCATCACAGTACGACCCCAACAACTATTATTATGGATATCCGCCAGGCCATCCGTGTCCATAGACCAACTTAGTCCAAAAGCCTAAGCTTGGGGGAGTACGTATTACCCACCGACAGTACATTTATGTTCACACACACTCATTGCTAGATGTCGGTGCTCATACTTTTTCATTGTTTCATCCATGCTAGTTTATTTTCTTTTTTCTGCTTTCTTCTTGTGTGTTTGTTAAACCTGAAGAAAAACAAAAAATAGTTAGTTGTAGCTTTTAATTAATTTACTTTCCATGCTTGTAGCAGTAATTAAAAAGAAAACCCAAAAATATTTCATGTTCTTCTTTTGCTTGTTGGGAGCTTTCCCGTGTAAATAGTTTTATTTCTTTTCTTTTCTTTGGGGGTCAGTAGGAGAAGACCATAATTAAATTGTTGAAGTGGCTCTTATATGCTTTATTGTTGATTTAACCCAGAGCCCATGTTGCCTTGTCTTCTCCTGTTTATTGAATGCTCGCGGATTCCAGCTTAGTCCAATGCACGTACACTCTTATTATTATTCACACCGTTCGGTCGTGCAAGTGAAAGGCAATTATGATGATATATGATGGACTGACTGAGATGAGAAAAGCTGGTATGAACTCGACCTCTTTTGTTTTTGTAAATATGATGAGTTCCTCGTTCTTGATTCAGCTTATTATGAATAAACATGTTTGCAATGACAATTAGGGATCGTAGTTGCATGTGCCATGCTTGATTAGCTATGAGTTATAATGATTTACCTTGTGTGCCAACATGCTATTGAGATGATTATGATGTGGTATGATGAGGTGGTATCCTCCTTTGAATGATTTAAGTGACTTGACTTGGCACATGTTCACGCATGTAGTTGAAACAAATCATGCTTGCATCCAATGTTTACTAATTTTAATGCATGTACATGGCTGTTGTCACTCTCTAGTTGGTCGCTTCCCAGTCTTTTGCTAGCCTTCACTTGTACTAAGCGGGAATACTACTTGTGCATCCAATCTCTTAAACCCCAAAGTTAGTCCAGATGAGTCCATTATACCTTCCTATATGCGGTATCTACCTGCCATTCCAAGTAAATTTGTATGTGCCAAACTCTAAACATTCAAATAAACATTCTGTTTTGTATGCTCTAATAGCTCATGTATCAACCAAGCTTGTCCTTATTTTCCGTGTTAGGCGGGTTATTCTCAAGAGGAGTGCACTCCGCTCCTCAGTCACGAGAAAATGGCTGGTCACCGGGATGCCCAGTCCCATGCTTTATGCAAACTAAATCAAAATTAATTGCAAACAAAACTTCCCCTGGGACCTGATGTATGTTGGAGGCACTCGTTGTTTCGAGCAAGCCATGGATTGATGTTTGTTGGTGGAGGGGGAGTATAAACTTTACCATTCTGTTTGGGAACCGCCTATAATGTGTTTAGCATGGAAGATATTGCCATCTCTTAGTGGTTACGTTGACAATGAAAGTATACCGCTGAAAATATAATTTATCTCTATTGCAAAACCGAGCTCTGGCACCTCTACAAATCCCTGCTTCCCTCTATGAATGGCCTATCCATTTACTTTTATGTTGAGTCATCACCCTCTTATTAAAAAGCACTAGCTGGAGAGCACAACTGTCATTTGCATTCATCACTATTACTCTATGTTGGGTGTGACTATGATTGGATCTCTTTTACCATGAATTACAATGTCTACTCATTCCTTGATCTTTAAAGGTGCTCTGCATTTATGTTTTGCGGTCTCAGAAAGGGCTAGCGAGATACCATCTTGTTATATCATATTATGATTGTTTTGAGGAAGTGTTGTCATCCGAGACTTATTATTATGACTTGCTAGTTGATTATGCTATTGATATGAGTAATTATGAGACCTGAGAATTATTGCAAATGTGGTTAGTTATGATCTATGCTCGAAACTTGAATGCTGGCGTGACATAGTTAGAACAACAAGAGCAAATAGAGTTTGTAAAAGTTTTTCTTTCTTTCTTTCAGTTTGTCAACTGAATTGCTTGAGGACAAGCAAGGGTTTAAGCTTGGGGAAGTTGATACGTCTCTGTCGTATCTACTTTTCCAAACACTTTTGCCCTTGTTTTGGACTCTAACTTGTATGATTTGAATGGAACTAACCTGAACTGACGCTGTTTTCAGCAGAATTGCCATGGTGTTGTTTTATGTGTAGAAAACAAATATTCTCGGAATGACCTGAAACTCCACGGAACATCTTAGGAAAAATAATAAAAAATCCTCGCCAAAGATGAAGACCAGGGGGCCCACACCCTTCTCACGAGGGTGGGGGGCACCCCCCTAGGGCGCGGCCCCTACCTCGTGGGCCCCCTGGAAACCCTCCGACGCCAACTCCAACTCTATATATTCGCTTTCGGAGAGAAAAAAATCAGAGAGAAGAAATCATCGCGTTTTACGATATGGAGCCACCACCAAGCCCTAAAACCTCTCGGGAGGGTTGATCTGGAGTCCGTTCGGGGCTCCGGAGAGGGGGATTCGTCGTCGTCGTCATCATCAACCATCCTCCATCACCAATTTCATGATGCTCACCGCCATGCGTGAGTAATTCCATTGTAGGCTTGCTGGACGGTGATGGGTTGGATGAGATTTATCATGTAATCGAGTTAGTTTTGTTAGGGTTTGATCCCTAGTATCCATTATGTTCTGAGATTGATGTTGCTTTGACTTTGCTATGCTTAATGCTTGTCACTAGGGCCCCAGTGCCATGATTTCAGATCTGAACCTATTATGTTTTCATGAATATATGTGAGTTCTTGATCCTATCTTGCAAGTCTATAGTCACCTACTATGTGTTATGATCCGGCAACCCCGAAGTGACAATAATCGGGACCACTCCCAGTGATGACCATAGTTTGAGGAGTTCATGTATTCACTATGTGCTAATGCTTTGTTCCGGTTCTCTATTAAAAGGAGGCCTTAATATCCCTTAGTTTCCAATAGGACCCTGCTGCCACGATCGGGTAGGACAAAAGATGTCATGCAAGTTCTTTTCCATAAGCACGTATGACTATATACAGAATACATGCCTACATTACATTGATGAATTGGAGCTAGTTCTGTGTCATCCTAGGTTATGACTGTTACATGATGAATCGCATCCGGCATAATTATCCATCACTGATCCGGTGCCTATCAGTTTTCCATATACTGGTTTACGCTTATTTACTTTCCCGCTGCTACTCTTACAATCACTACAAAATACCAAAAACATTACTTTTGCCGTCTTTACTTTTGTTGCCGCTACCACCACTATCATATTACTTTGCTACTAAACACTTTGCTGCAGATACTAAGTTTCCAGGTGTGGTTGAATTGACAACTCAGCTGCTAATACTTGAGAATATTCTTTGGCTCCCCTTGTGTCGAATCATTAAATTTGGGCTGAATACTCTACCCTCGAAAGCTGTTGCAATCCCCTATACTTGTGGGTTATCAACATGTCATACATCATAGATAGCAACTTTGTTCTCATAATCAATTGCAACCTCTTCCAAAATAGTGGATTCATCACTAAATAAAGTCACGACCTCTCCAAATCCACTTTCATCAACATAATCATCATAAATAGGAGGTATGCTATCATCATAATAAGTTTTCTCATCAAAACTTGGGGGACAAAAAATATCATCTTCACAAAACATAGCATTCCCAAGCTTGTGGCTTTGCATATCATTAGCATCATGAATATTTAAAGAATTCACACCAACCACATTGCAATAATGCTCATCAATCAAATATTTTGAGCCAAACATTTTATTGAGTTCTTCCTCTAACACTTGAGCACAATTTTACTTTCCATCATTTTCACAAAAGACATTAAAAAGATGAAGCATATGAGGCAACCTCAGTTCCATTTTTTATAGCTTTCTTTTATAGAATAAACTAGTGATAAAACATGAAACAAAAAGATTCGATTACAAGATGTAAAGATATACCTTCAAGCAGACACCTCCTCGGCAACGGCGCCAGAAAAGAGCTTGGTGTCTACTACGCACCTTCTTCTTGTCGACTCGTGTTGGGCCTCCAAGTGCAAAGATTTGTAGGACAGTAGCAAATTTCCCTCAAGTGGATGACCTAAGGTTTATCAAACAACACTGCAACCAAATAACAAAGAGGCTCTTGTGTACCCAACACAGCCAATGCAATGGTAAATTGAATAGATGCACTAGTTCTGCGAACAGATGGTGATACAAGTGTAATATGGATAGTAGATATGGATTTTTGTAATCTGAAAATATAAAAACATCAGGTAACTAGTAACAAAAAGTGAGTGAAAATGGTATTGAAATGCTTGGAAACAAGGCCTAGGGGTCATACTTTCAATAGTGCATGCACTACTAGGGAAAACGTTATACACAGAACTTTAGCAGTAGCGCTTGTTAAAAGAGCACGCTACTGCTAGATAGCAGTAGTGCGTGCAAAATAAGCGCGCTGCAGATGGACATATATCAGTAACGCGTCTCACCGATAACTCGCTACTACTAAAATTCCAATCACTTAGCCGATTGGCTACACATAGTAGTAGCGATCTTCCAAAAACCGCGCTACCGCTAATGAACTTTTAGCAGCACGTTTATGTGTAAACCGCTACTGCTAACGAAAAGAAAATGAAATGAAAAACGAATAGAGAAGTAAATGAAAATGAAAGAAATAGAAAAAGGAGAAAGGAAAAATATAAAATGTAAAGAAAAATAAATGAAAAAGGGGGAAAATGATGAAGATGTAGCAGTAGCACGCTGTCTGAAACGCGCTATAGCTAACTTAGCTATAGCGCGTTTTCTGTAACGCGCTACCGTTACTTTTGACTTAACCAAAAACGGTTTCCCCCCGGACACCACTTCTCCCCCAAATCGATCCCTCGCCCCACTTCTCCGCCGTCTCCCCCACTTCGCCGTTGCCCTCACTTCGCCGCCATCTCCTGCCGGCGTCGACGCCGCGCTCATCCTCACGGCCGCCGCCCGAGGCCGCCCAGCCTCACCGCCGCCGCCTCTCGGGCCTCCCTCGACCTCACCGTCGCCTCCCTCGACCTCAGCACCTCCGCCCTCGACCTCACCGCCCCCAAGCCCGCCAAGACCGCCGCATCCCGATCCTGAGCCCGCCCACCCCGCCC
>NC_041380.1:170775116-170783210 GCF_002162155.2 Triticum dicoccoides | reverse complement strand
ACCCCGCCCCTATCTCCATTGCCAAGCACCTCCCCGCCACCGTCTCTCCCCTCTCTGTAAGCCCCCAACCCATCCTTTTTAGTTAATAGATGTTAATGTTAAGTAGTAGATAATGTTGATGTTTTTTAGTTAGGGTAATAATAGACGATGTTAAGTAGTAGATAATGTAGATGTTAATTAGTTTAGTAGGGTTTAGTTTTTGAATTGAGTTTGTTTAACTAGATGTTAATTAGGGCAGTAGGGTTTAGTTTAGAGTAAAGTTTAGTTTAGTAGTTAACTAAATATAATCTATATTTGGTTTTTGAATTGAGTTTGAGAGAGCATGTGATTTGTGTAGATTTTCTTGAAGTGTCAAATGCTAGGACATGCAAATTTGAAGTGGTCATGATATATGCAAATTCCTCAATTGTGTTTGCCCATGTTTCGATTGTGCCCAAGTGGCCTTTTGTTGTTTCCAGGGAATGAAGCTGAGTGGCCTATGTTTTGCTGGAATGTTGATTCAATTCCATTCTGGCAAAAATCAGGTTCTCGATTTGTCCACTTTTTAGCAAAGGTCATGCCGAAATTTTCCGTGAATTTCGGCATGACTTGTGCTATAAACTAGGACATATCGAGTGCCCGGGATTTGCCGCACCAGGAAGGAGTCAATGTTGCTGCAAAACATAGGCCTTTTGTATGTCATTATTCATTTTATTAGGTCTAGAATTAATTTAATAGATTTAATCGTAGGAAATATGGCTAGCAACGATGAAGGACAGGGTTCTGGTGATTGCGACGACGTCTATCGGGCAGCAGACAATTTTTTTAGCCTTGCCGACGATCAACCGGTAGCATCAGGGACTGAGACCGACACGCAGACCGGTGCTGAGACTGAGACCGGCACTGAGACTCAGACCGGCATCAAGACCGGCGCTGCCTCGCGGAGCAGAGCCGGTTTAGAACCGAAAGCAAAGAGGCAATGGCTTCCTAACAAACTCAAGACTACTAGACTAGTGGTCATGGAGGTGGACGACGACAATTTTGAGCCAAAGGCGCCCGAGGAAGCACGTTGATGCTACGGCAATCAAATAGGCTGCATCATACGGACAACCGCCACCATCAATGATGAGAAACTAACGAAGATAGAAAATATGAGGAGCTCCCTCCTAAAGAAGTTTCAATAGATATTCTTGTTCCCGGGCCGGAATGAGAAGGATTATGAAGATCCAGATGAGGACCTGGCAATGAAGAAGATAAACAGACACGCCATGACCAAGTTTAGCAACGCGTTGGCCGCCTGGAAAAATCGAGTGAAAGCAAAGATCATCGACAAGAAGGAACCCTACTCCGAGATTGTAAAGGAACAATCAAGGAAGAGCATTTTCAAATATTCAAGGAGGCTTGCGAGGCTGAAGCTGCCAAAAAAAGTCTAAGTACATGAAGGGGCTTCAAGAGAGGAACATTGGGAGCCACCACCTTGGAAGCCGTGGTTACGGCGGAAAGAGGTCCAAATGGGCCAAGGAGGACGTGGAAGCCGCGAGTCTGGGCATCCCAGCCCCCTTGGCGGATTTCACCGTCCCGTAGGAGCGTGACGTCCTCAGGGCCAGGCACCGTTGGGACCCAGTGAAGAAGGTGTACGGGACAAAACTGGTCATTACAGAGTTCATGAGACTGCTGGTAATTTTAGTTTCTGATCAATTCGACTGCACACCTTAGTCATATTTGTAAACGATCCTTGTGCCCTTTGCAGAGAGAGCAGCACCGGATTGCGGCCGAAAGCGACTCGCCGTCTGAGGCATTAGCGAGGCCCAAGTGGGACACTCCATTCAACCGGGCGTTGAACATATTGAAACGACAACCGGTGGATACTCGACCGTCATATAGACGCGTGCACGGTGTCGGAGATGGCGCCACGTGGAAGAAGTACTACCGTGAGACAACGGAGGAGAGAAAGGAAAGACGGAGGTTAACTGAAGAAAACATCGACAAGAAGGTTGAGATTGCGGTTGAGAAGAAATCATCTCAGTCAGTTGCAACAGCGGTAGCTGCCGCAAAACAGGTGGTTGCAGATTTGTCTACTTCCTTGGTGACGGGCGTTATCACTTGGACAAGGCAAAATCCAAAAAAAAATGCAGAGGACTTTCCCCTTGTTGACTTCTTGGGGAGCAGCTCGACTAGCGTTGCACCAGCACCTGCTCCCGCACCGGCTCCCGCACCTGCTCCCGCATCGGACGTGCTCGGTGGTGCTTCGTCTTTGGATGAGCTCGACGCCCTCACGGTATCTATCACACCGGCCCCCTTCAATATAAATGTATAATCTTCCGTTTTCATTGCCTTTCAGATGTCTCATGTCGCAGACTTTTCTTTGCAGGCCGTCGAAACCCCGTGCACCATATTGTACACCATCGGCGACCAGAAGGTGGACGTGGGGAAGGCGACGATAATGGAGCCGAAGGAACCATTGTTCCATAGCTGGCCGATCCCCCCGAACGTCTTCAAGGTTTCCGTGGCCAGTGTCAAACCGGGCCACGAGAATTTGCCTCCTCCAATACTAGTGGGGGATGACGACAAGACACCGCCATGGGTTGGTGATTGTTGCAATGGGTGGGTCCTATTGTGGCCAAAGAGTCTGCTTCGTTTGGAGGCGGCCGGGAGCACACCCACGAGCACGCAGCCTCAGCAAGGTATGAACATCAACACCCCACTTACCCAATTAGCGTCGGGTGTTGGGTTGGGTGATAGCGGACGAGGTAAGGAGGAGGCTCCTTTAGTCGCTGATGACGTCACCATGGATGAGGATGAGGACGACGATGGCGCTGAACAGTATGTCTATACTGGCGCCTCCTCAGGGTTTAAGCATCATGAGTCGGTGCCTGAATTGCCGTCTCAACGTATTATGGATGACCTTCTGGTAGTAAAGAATTCTAGGAAGAGAGCGAGGAAAGGCAAAAAAGCTGATTCTATGATCTAGCCGCCTCAGCAGCCTCGGCTTCAGGACCGTATAGATATCCCCGATGTGGATAAATGGCATATCCCCGGTCAACCAATCCTACCTGCAACAGCGCTACGAGCCAGACTCGGCAATCTAAGGAGACTTCATGACGATGTGCTGCGGGTAGAGAAAGGCCTCATCGCCTCGAAAGAACCAGGATACCCACTCTACGTAGTTAACGTTCCGCAGCAAATGTCGTACGTCGACAGCTTCCCCGCGGATAAGTTCTTCCTCCGATTCGATTACATATTCGACATGTTTCACGTGAAGAAGCTGGATTTTACGTTTGTCCGCCTTTATGCCTTGCACATGAACTACATCATCGGGGTTGAGCAGATATTCATATCTGTGTCGCTGACCCGTACTACATGCACGAGGGCTTCTTGGGAGTCTGCGCAAAGCACCATGAATACGCGAGGGATTACATCGTCAATTCCATGCTCGCCAATAAGGACAAGGAGGCGATTCTCGTGCCTTATCATCCCGTGTAAGTCATCCGCACTGCTATCCTTCCTTCAATTTCAATCATTCATTTGCACAGTGGAGGCTAACTAATTTGAGGTGTACTTATTTTGCACAGCGGCGGGCGCGCCGTACTCATCATCCTCTACCCCCGATTCTCCCACGCTCTTTACTTGGACTCGTCGAAGAACATTCACAAAAATGATTACACCCACATCAAGGATGTTCTCGATAGTGCTATGTTTTACTACCAAGCAGGGGTGGAGAGGTCAGGGATAAGAAGAGAAGGGCGACAGGGTCGCCTTCGGCCATAAGACCGACTTCTGCTGCATCCAGCAACCGAACGATTCTCTTAATGATGGATTCTATGTCCTCACCACATACTAGAGTACAGATGGGATCACCAGAACCTTCGCATGTCACCTAGATCCGGCGATGCCCATATTCTGCAATGGGCAAAGGACATAGGAGATATCGAGGATCATCGACTTCGAGCTGAGTTCTATAACATCCAGCGCGAACTTACCCAAATCATCATGAAGAAGGTCGTCGGAAAAATAGGGATGTTCTACGGAGAAGGACAAATGTCGCAGGAAGACGTCCGAACATGGATAGCCTCTCGGCATCTCGACATGAAGCCTTTCACTAAGCTCGAGGACTATCTCCCTCACTTGGATGGATGGAACGACATGTTGGAGTGATTGTCTATATATGACAATGTGTCCATTTAGTCCATACTTTCTGTATGACAAAACTTTGATTTATGCATGGTGAAACTTTATTTGTGATGTAATTAAACCGTCCTCCTCCTCGACTAGCGAAAATCACTCTAGTTAGGGCATTTTGGGGTACGATGAACTTTGTTATTTATGCTTATGATATGTTGTTTCTATTTTTGCCAAGTCTATCTCTTTCTGTTGCTCAACTATATATGTTGCATATCATCGACTCATGTCACGATGCAGGTGCATAGATCATAGATGGCGAAGAAGTGCTACACCAGGAGTATATATACGACAAGTGGCCGGAGTGTCAGGCCTAGGTGTGCCGGTTTCCGGTTTCTGAGCAATAAGCAGTAGTTAGTTTAGTTTCACACTAATGCGAGGAGGGATACGAACTCATGTACTCAAAGTGATAGCTCTTCTCGTGTATAACATTGTTTAGATGAATGATGATGTATTTGCAAGTAATCGAGACTTGTATCGCTATTTTCGAGATGATGACGAGAGACCACTTTGTGTTTGATGATGATTATGATGATGACATGATTTGATGAGACTAATTGTATGTATATGCTATGATTACATTTGTATGTGTATGATACGCTAAAGATTATTGTATAAAGCCTATTCAAATACAAAACAAATATGCAGGGAAAAAAACTAATAAAACTAGTAGTAGCGAGGGGGAAAATTTAGCAGTAGCGCCGCCTTACCAGTAGTGCTTCCCAGTAAACAACGCTGCAGATAATATCAGCAGCGCCCTTTTCTAAAGAGCGCTATAGCTATTCATGTATAGCAGTAGCGTGGGACAACAGGCGCTACTGCTATATGTTAGCTGTAGCGCCTTATTAGTAGCGCCGGTCCCCGCTCTACTGAGAGGCCCAAAACCCGCACTGCTGCTAGGCTTTTCCCTAGTAGTGATGTTCTGTCAACAATGATAACATAATTAGATCATATTGCAATCCCTCAATGTGCAACAAAAGGCACTTCAAAGTTCTTATCACGGAGAACATAAGATGAAATTGCTTGCAGGGTACGAAACCACCTCAAAGTTATTCTTTCCGATCAATCCATTGAGCTATTCCTATAAGTGTCACAAACATCCATAGAGTTTGTATTAAAATAACACCATATGATACACATCAATCAACCCTAATGTCACCTAGATACTCCAATGTCACCACAAGTATCTGTGGGTCAATTTTACGATATACATCGAACAATTTCAAATTCATAATATTCAATCCAACACAATGAACCTCAAAGAGTGCCCCCAAGATTCCTACTGGAGAAACAAGGACGAAAACTTGCATCAACCCCTATGCATAGATTACCGCAATATCACCTCGGGAATCCATGAGTTCTGTGCCAAAACTTACATCAAGTGAATCAATAGAACAACCCATTGTCACCGCAGGTATCCCACGCAAGACATACATCAAGTGTTCTCAAATCCATAGAAATATTCAATCCGATAATAGTGAATCCACAAAGATAAAACTCAATTCATCACAAGAAGGTAGCGGGGCAGAAACACCATATGATTCAACTATAGTAACAAAGCTCATGGTACATCAAGATCATGCCAAATCAAGAACATGAGGGAGAGAGAGATCAAACACATAGCTACTAGTACATACCCTCAGCACCGAGGGTGAACTACTCCCTCCTCGTCATGGAGACAGCCGGTATGATGAAGATGGCCACCGGTGATGGTTTCCCGCTCCGGCAGGGTGCCGGAATGGTCTCCCGATTGGTCTTTCATGGCTACAAAGGCTTGCATTAGCGGAACTCCCG
Source organism: Triticum dicoccoides (assembly GCF_002162155.2). NCBI lineage: Eukaryota > Viridiplantae > Streptophyta > Magnoliopsida > Poales > Poaceae > Triticum > Triticum dicoccoides. The sequence goes on along the minus strand of NC_041380.1, from coordinate 170,777,258 downwards.
ATCTAGGTTTCTTTCGTGGGGTTTCATGATTTAAATGAACATTTGGCATTGGTTTTACGTCAGGGGGTGTCACGAGGCAGCGACAAGACAGGGTGCGCGTGCTCCACGCTTGCCGCTTCCTCGTGAAGCTTCTGGCCCAACTTCGAAGCTCTGTGGGCTTCTTCTTGTCCATAAAAAATCAGCGTAAATTTTTGGCTCGTTTGGACTAGTTTGATATTCCTTTTCTATAAAACTCAAAAAGAAGGAAAAAACAGAAACTAGCACTAGGCTCTGGGTTAATAAGTTAGTCCCAAAATAATATACAATCTATACCTACTAATAAAGTAAGGTGCATTTCGCCAATTTTTTCATCCGTTCACCGCTGAAAATAATTTTGTTTCCTATATCCGAGGTGGTACTAAATTTATACAGTATATGTTTGTCTGCTAGAAAAAGAATTTTCGTACGTGGGCCGCATGCTATGGCCCAGCAAAGCAGCCCACGTATTTTTCTGCCCACGGACTTGGAAAAATTCTATTTTCCGCACAGGGCGACAAATAGTTGAGTTTCCCACAGGACAAGCAATATTGGGATTCTTTTTTTTCTGTGTTTTACTTCTATTTTTATTCTTATTTTCGTATCTCTTTTTTCCCTTCCAAGTTTATTTATCTTCTAGAATTAATTTCTTAAATTTCAAATCCTCAAAAAACGTTCAGAATTAATTTTTTTGGAAAATGTTCAAAATTCCAAAATTTTATTACTATTTCAAAAAATATTCCAAACTTGCAAAGAGTTTCACATTTTTTCCAAAAATATTGTTTTTCAAAATTCTTCGAGATGTCTAAAAATCAAATAGCATTTAAAAAATGGTCCAAATTCGAAAAATATTCTTGTTTTCATGAAATTTCACAATAAAATTTGATTTTCATTTAAAAAGATACACATTTTCTATTTTTTGAATTTTCAACACATGTTCCTCTTTTTAAAAAATGTTCACAAATTTAAATATTTTTCACGTTTTTAGTTGGAATTTCGCCCAGGACAACAAATAATGGGCTGGCCCAATTTTCTTTATTTATGTGTTTTACTTCTATTTTTATTCCCTTCCAAGTTTATTTTTATTTTAGAATTTATTTCGTAAATAAAAAATTCTCAAAAAAGTTCAGACTTAAGATTTGTTTCTTTGAAAATGTTAACAATTTCAATTTGTTTACTATTTTTAAAAAATATTGGGAACTTGCGAAAAGGTTCCCATTTTTTCAAAAACAATTTTTTTTTTCAAATAGTTTGAGATGTCTAAAAACAAAATAACATTTAAAACATGCTCCAAATTCGAAAAAAATATTCTGTTTTACTGAAATTTTCATAATTAAAAATAATATTTTGCATAGAAGATACACATTTTCTAAAAGCTTACGAAGTTTGAACATATGTTTCCTTTTTAAAAAATGTTCACAAAGTCAAATAATGTTAATGTTTTTATAAAAAAATTGGTGTTTTCAGAAAATATTTGTAAATTGAAAAAGATGTTTCCTTTCATATTTTTGCGTTTTAAAAAAGTGTACATTATTTTCAAAAAACTATTCTAGATTTAAAATATTGTTCACGTTTCCTAGAATATTCAGAAACCTCATACCTTAAAGTCCCCTGGATTGGAAGGATTGAAAGGAAAAGTAGATTGAATAACTCATGGGTCTTCCCCGAAGTACGATGACATAACAAAACTCTTAAACACCAGCGATCAATGAATGGAAAAATAACGGATTGATTCCTCCACACTCTGCGAAACCGAGAAGCTAATCGTTTCTTTTTTCTTGTGCACATAGGATTTTTCTTGCACATACAATTCTCACTGACTTTAAATGCATACTATTTTATCTCCAGTTGCAATGCACGAGCATATGTGCTAGTAGCATATTAAAGCATATAAAACATCCAAAACAGATAATATAATAGCATGGAACAATCAAAAATTATAGATACGTTGGAGATGTATCACTTATGCAATTACCAGTGCCTGTAGTGTCGGGTGAGTGCGGCGGACGACATGAGGAAGGGGTTCCAATAGTGGCTCATGTAATCGCCCCCGTAGAATAAAGAATGGATGATGAGATGGACAAGGATGACCCTCTTCGGTTCCTCAATATAGGTGCCTATGACAAC
>NC_041380.1:170721914-170774606 GCF_002162155.2 Triticum dicoccoides | reverse complement strand
GTTGTCATAGGCACCTATATTGAGGAACCGAAGAGGGTCATCCTTGTCCATCTCATCATCCATTCTTTATTCTACGGGGGCGATTACATGAGCCACTATTGGAACCCCTTCCTCATGTCGTCCGCCGCACTCACCCGACACTACAGGCACTGGTAATTGCATAAGTGATACATCTCCAACGTATCTATAATTTTTGATTGTTCCATGCTATTATATTATCTGTTTTGGATGTTTTATATGCTTTAATATGCTACTAGCACATATGCTCGTGCATTGCAACTAACTTTTTCCTTATTTATATGTTTACTATATGTTGCATCTAGGTGCTAAACCTTTCTTTTTCGTGTTGCTCAAGTATATTTTGTTGCATATGATTGTACATTCTCGGGATGAAGATGCATCTCTAACAGGTACCTAGATTCTTGATGGGGAAGAAGCAGTACTATGTCGTGTACAAAGGGAAAGTTTCCGTTAGTGTACAATGAGTGGCCTGATGCAGGGGCCTTGCCGAGGCGCGCTTGTCGAGACATCAACCAACGGATTCGTACCAATGCCTTCACTCAAGATTTCCTGAAACATGGGAAATACTGGACCGAGCATAACATGGTAGTCATTGACATTTATGATGCCAGGGCTGAGATGGCTCAACTCCTAAAGAAGGGAAGGGGCGGGAAGGAGGGAGCTCGCGCCCACACGTCTCATCCCCTTTCTCTGAACGGCGCCCGAACAACGGGTACGCCATATGCGCCGCTGTGATGAGTATACTACCACCAGCGGCGATCTTCGCCGTAGCCGTGGCTGCGGCGAGGTGCGAAGATGAGCAATAGGGCGTGGGGATGACCCCGCTTAGTTTGCGTGTCCTCGTGGGTGCCGCGAACGCCAGGAGCTTCGAGAGGACGACCACGGACAGAGCACGCTGCACACGCCCTCAGGTTCGTGCAAGCAATCCCCCTACCTGGCGCGCCAAAGATGTCGTGGGAAACCACGGCCACCTATGGGACCGGAGGGCCCCTTGCTGTTTCGGTAGGGGGGGACGTCGCATTGCACAAAGAGCAGACAAGCATGGGGCAGTGTGACAGAAATCATACAGGCAATTTACACAGGTTTGGGCCGCCACAACGCATAAAACCCTACTCCTACTTTGGTGGATTGATGGTGGAAGAGAGGTGGTGGAGCGTAGGACACTTGCCAGTAAGGGGTGGCAGTGGCTACGCGCATATGGGGGTATGAGTTATCCAAGCTTCCAACCCTTTCTACAGATGCCAATGGCCTTCTTTTATAGATCAAGGGGTCACCCCAATGGCAAAGTATTCATTCTGCACTGATAAGATATCAAATAGTGCTATCATACCTAACTCTGTAGGCTACCAGGGTGCATAAAATGCACCGGTCAGTGTCACGTCATTGGGTACCCGGCAAGCCTTGTCGGGCTATGTCGCTAGCTCCGCGCCTACTTGCTTGACACGCCGCAAGACTGGTGTCATCTGTAGGCATTTCGTATAGAAAGTGGCCGCCATGTGACGAATGGCTGCCACTTAGTCACTTTGCGGCTTGACACTGCACTGATTGATGATGTTGGTCATGGCGGAGTGGTTGGGTTAGGTGGTTTTGCCGCCGTGAGCCCAGGCAGGCCATGCCGGGACGTATTGGACGTCTTCTTCTAGGGGCGGCCCCATCATTGCCGAACTCGCCTGCCCGGCAAGGAAGGCTTTTCTCTTGATGGCATCTTGCTTCTCTGGTTTGATCTTGGTCATCTTGATCTGCATGTTGATTCTTCGAAGTTCTTGGTCTCTTGTGCTCTGGCTTGGCCTTGGCTTGTCTGTGCATAGTCAGGGGGAAATATATACCCCTGTTTGTTTTCCCCGACACACCGTTTAACGTCACATCGTTGGTTGCCCGGCAATCCTTGCCAGGCTATTCTGCCGGCTTCACACCTGCTCGCTTGACACGTCGCAGGACGGGTGTCGTTCCAGGGGATCTTCTGCCGAGAAAGGCTGCCATGTGGCGAATGGCTGCTACTTAGTCACTTTGCGGCTTGACACCGCACTGATTGTCGACGCGGGTCATGGTAGAGTAGTTGGGTGAGGCGATTTTTCCCTCCCGAGTCCCGGCAGGCCCTGCCAGGATGTCTTCTTCCGGGGGTGGCCCTGTCCTTGTCGAGCTCGTCTTCCCGGCAAGGGAGGCTTTTCTCCTGGTGGTATCTTGCTCCCATGGCTTGACTTTGGTCCTCCTGGTCTACATGCTGGTCCTTCGAAGCTCTTGGTCTCCTGTACTCTAAGTTTGGTTGGTGCCTCAATCTTGTTCCCGTTCCTGTGCACAGTCTGGGCAACAAAACCAGGGTTTGTTGCACCGACAGAAGCCCCTGGGCCTGCCCCGAACGCGCTGCCGGGCATTTTCGGGGTAGGGCCTAATAAGTGCATAGGCGGAGGTGCTGAAGAGGATGGCCTCTTGAGGTCTTTTTTTCCTTCTTCATTAATCTTGAGCTCGGGCCAGTTTCCGATTTCCTCGCGCATTGCGTAAAGCAAATAGTGGTGGGGCCGCTCTTGTAATGGCCCGTGGATGACTTTAACACACGGGGTAGAAACTTCCAATTCACTCTTCCCACCACGCCCTTATCCCTAGCCACGTATGTTGCATGCATCACGCGGGGTAGGTGATGGAGGTGTGTGGTGTTGAAGATCATCAAGGCGAGGGCCCGGCCTTCTTGAATTAGTGGAGGACGGTGACCGCCCGTTGACGGAGCGGCTCCCTTCCCCGGCCCGCGTATAAAAAGGGGAGGTGGAGAAAAGATGGAGCCATTCATCCTTGCGCTCCCCCTCCTCTGTTCTCTACTTCTTGCTGGTCATGTCGAAGGGAAGGGCCTGGGGCCAGCCCCCAGGCTCTTGCTTGAGGTTGGTGTCGTCAAATGTTGGTGCCTGAGGAGTGAGCCTGGTCCATGCTGTGGCAAATTTCTCGGCATCTTCGGGGCTCACCTGGGAGGCAGGGCGGAGACCGTTGGTCATCCCGGCACTGCCCCTCCCGGAGGTCTTGGGGCTGATGGCGACGAGAGGTGTGCCTTCCTGCCCGCCGAGGTGAGGAGCGATGCGCCTCGGGCCCCCTGGCCGTCTTGTTCGCTTGCCGTCTCACCGGGGAAGGTGCCGGACTGCGAGGCCGGCGCTCCCCAGGGATGGTGTTGACGAATATGAAGCCAGGGCAGAATGAGAACATGGGAGGTAGGCCGTCTAGTCGGAGTACGATAGCACTGACGCATTTGTCTTGTACTGGCGACCTACTGCCAGATACGTCTCCAACGTATCTATAATTTTTTATTGTTCCATGCTATTATATTATCTGTTCTGGAAGTTTAATGGGCTTTAATATGCTCTTTTATATTATTTTTCGTAGTAGCCTATTAACCAGATGCCCAATGCTAGTTTCTGTTTTTTTTTCCTATTTTAGAGTTTCGCAGAAATGGAATACCAAACGGAGTCCAAAAGGAATGAAACCTTCGCGATGATCTTTCTTGGACTGAAAGCAAACCAAAAGACTTGGAGTTGAAGTCTGGAACGCCACGAGGCGGCCACGAGGCAGGAGGGTGCGCCCAGGGGGGTAGGCGCGCCCTCCTCATTCGTGGGCCCCTCGTAGCTCCACCGACGTACTTGTTCCGCCTATATATACTCTTATAAACTAGATCGACCGCAGAGAGCCATGCAACCACTTTTCCACCACCGCGACCTTGTGTACCCATGAGATCCCATCTTGGGGCCTCTTTCGGTGATCTGCCGGAGGGGGAATCGATCACGGAGGGCTTGTACATCAACACCATAGCCTCTCCGATGAAGCGTGAGTAGTTTACCATAGACCTTCGGGTCCATAGTTATTAGCTAGATGGCTTGTTCTTTCTATTTGATTCTCAATACAAGGTTCTCCTCTCTGTTCTTGGAGATCTATTCGATGTAATACTCTTTTACGGTGTGTTTATCGAGATCCGATGAATTGTGGGTTTATGAACAAGGTTATCTATGAATATATTATTTGGTTCTTCTCTGAATTCTTATATGCATGATTTTATATCTTTGCAAGTCTCTTCGAATTATGGATTTAGTTTGGCCTACTAGATTGATCTTTCTTGCAATGGGAGAAGTTCTTAGCTTTGGGTTCAATCTTGCGTTGTCCTTTTCCAGTGACAGTAGGGGCAGCAAGGCACGTATTGTATTGTTGCCATCGAGGATAAAAAGATGGGGTTTATATCATATTGCTTGAGTTTATCCCTCTACAGCATGTCATCTTGCCTAAAGCGTTACTCTGTTCTTATGAACTTAATACTCTAGATGCATGCTGGATAGCGGTCGATGTGTGGAGTAATAGTAGTAGATGCAGAATCGTTTCGATCTACTTGACACAGATGTGATGCCTATGTTCATGATCATTGCCTTAGATATCTTCATAACTATGCACTTTTCTATCAATTGCTCGGCAGTAATTTGTTCACCCACCGTAATACATGCTATCTTGAGAGAAGCCACTAGTGAAACCTATGGCCCATGAGTCTCTTTCTTATTATAATGCATCTCCTTTATTTACATCGAATCTCGTTTACTATTTTGCAATCTTTACTTTCCATTCTATACAAAAAATACCAAAAATATTTATTTTACTATCTTTATCAGATCTCACTTTTGCGAGTGACCATGAAGGGATTGACAACCCCTTTATCGCGTTGGTTGCAATGTTATCGATTATTTTTGTAGGTACTAGGTGACTTGTGTGTTGTCTCCTACTGGATTGATACCTTGGTTCTCAGAAACTGAGGGAAATACTTACGCCACTTTGCTGCATCAGCCTTTCTTCTTCAAGGGAAAACCAACGCATGCTCAAGATGTAGCACTGCTTGTATGTCTTCCTCTTCCCCCCTTGCCCTCGCGCCATCATCGCCGTTTCCCCGACTCCTGGGGAAAGGCTTGCCCCTCCAGTGCTTCTGCTTCCTCCAATAGTCTTCCAGCTGGGCCTCGATGTCCTCGTCTGCTGGGGCTTGTGCTAGAGTCTTCCGACTGGTCCTGGAAGTGGTGACCAGGGGCCGCTGTGGTGCTCCTTCCGCCCTCCTCCATCACAGCCTTGCCACTCTCGACCTTGTAAGGCTGCGTTTGGCACGCCCTGATGGGATCGGGGTGGCGTTGTGTCGGTGCGCGTGCCGCCCTCCTCTCTTCCCATCGCAATACCTGGGACAAAAGGGCCAGAGAGAGGAGTTTACGGAGCACTTATCTTTTTTCAATCTTAAATCTGTGGGCACTCGCCAAATTTTAATTCAAATAATGTAATCTCTTGGGTCCATGTTTGTGTTCTGTAATGGTTGTACTTGTATTATCAACATATTAATGAAAAAGATGAATCTTGCCAGGAACCCATGCATGTATATGTCCATGCAGAGGTGGGATGCCTCCCTTGTTTAAATAAATGAGTTTTCTCCAGCAGGCTATCCTGCCGACACCCTTTTGTTTGCCGGAGAACGTGTCTACCGGTAAAAAAATAAAGGGACGAGCCCCCGCTAACTTCCTTTTACCAAAGGCCACTATGACCATCCTGACCGAAGCAACATTCGAGTCAAGGATGGGAGCACCTAAGTCTCAAGAGAGTGGCGAGGTTTCTCATGCACAAGTTATAGCTTACAAAACACTAATGGACAAGAGGTAGAACTTATCCATTTGGCTTGCCGGATATCGCAATTTTGATTCATCTTCCCAACTCCTTGTCGAGGCCAAGTTCACCGCAGGAACTTGCAAATTCATGCAGATGGGAATGATGCAAAATGCGATCCTATCTATATGCATATGCAAACGCTCATGAAATGCTTATGCAATGCTCTTGGAATGCTCATACATGAATGCGACTTGGTCGGGGGGCCCCCAATGCTTCGTTTATTTCTCTCTTGCTCAGGGTCATCTCCATGGCTTTGTACAAGGGGTTACATGTAGCTAAGGCAAGGCATGTACAAAAGGGTGGCTACCGGGCAGGGCCTGACATCCGCGCCTTACGGGTAGAGATTGCAGAAATGCTCAATATTCCATGAGTTTTGCATTTGAATGCCATCTCCGGTCTCCAAACGGATTGCGCCAGGTCTGGTGACTCGTACTACCTGCTAAGGGCCTTCCCACTTCGGCATCAACTTGTTTGTACCCTTGGCAGACTAAACGCGCCTAAGGACAAGGTCGCCTTCCTCAAAACACCATGCATGAACCCTACGGCTATGATAGCGATGCAGGGCTTGCTGATAGTGTGCAGCACACGTAGCAGCCCGCACTACAAAAAAAAGACACATCCATGTCATTTTGGGCTGAACGAATTTTTTTCTGTCATACTTATGACACTTCTATGACGATAATTGTGACAAAACTCGGTATCATCATAGATGTGGTGGACTCCTACTTCTATGACAAAAAATCATGACAGAAAATGGGCTTTTCGTCCTGGGCAGGCCGGAGACACAGTTGCGTGACATTCTTTGGGCCGTCCATGATGGGAAAATCCATGGTAGAAGAAACGTCGAGGAAAATATCGGGGAGTTCCTGGTTCTGGTGGGTGGTCGGGGGCCGAGCGATGCGCGTTTCTCTCATACGTATGCGCGTGTGTGTGAGACGTTGGGCTCTAACTAAATCCGAGCGAGGGGTTGGGCTCTAACTAAACCCGAGTGACTGAACTGCAGACTACGCGCTACTGAACCCGAGCGATCGATCGATCCCTTGCTATTAACTGACCCGAGTGATTCCTTTGCTAGTGTGGCTAACTCAAGCCGATTGATGCTGCCTCTGGATGAACAGTGAACGTTGTTGGGGGCTTTGGATGAACAGTTCCCGTTGGGGGGTTAGATGAACATGATATCTTGGTAGTAGAGGCCATTGCCGCTGGATGAACAGTACCCCGATCAATCGAGCCGGTGGATGAAGAGGACCCCATGGAGGGCTGGATGAATAGGACGCCGTGGAGGGCTGGATGAACAGGAGCTAGTGGAGGGCTTGTTGAACAGTAGCCGGTGGAGGGCTGGATGAATAGTAGCCCGTGGAGGGGTAGTTGAACATGACCCCGTGGAGAGGGCTGGTTGAACAATAGCCGGTGGAGGAGCGCGCGGTGGAGGCTGGCTGAACAGGAGCCCGTGGATGAATAGTCGCAGGTGGAGGCTAGAGGAGGTCAACAGTGGATGAACAGGAGCCCGTGGAGGCCGGAGGAGGTGGCTGCTCGAGATGAAAAATATCCCGTGGAGTCCCGTTTTGCGATACGCCACACCCCTCCTGATGAACAGGACCCCCGTTTCGACCGTAGCGCTCCAACACAGTCTGTTTCCTCTGTTTTGCGGTACGCCAACAGCCGGCTACTGGGGCGGAGGCGGAGGCGGCTGCCCAGCAGGCTGGGGAGGCAGGAGGCCGTCTCCCTTGGCAATCCTGGTGAGCCAGTGGCACTTCCAGGTGGTGTGATTCGACGGCTTTGCGCCGCTGTGGAACTTGCAAGGTCCATCCAAGGTCTGCTCATAGGAGAAGGCAGGCAACCATTTTGGCTTGCCGCCTTTCTGTCGCTTGCGCGGGGGCTGCTCATCTGGCTGCTGGGCTTCAACGGTCGCGACCTGCCGGCTGCTGGAAGCCGGCTCCGGGGCCTTGCGCTTGTTGTCGCCCTGCTGTTGTCGCCGGCCTGCATCTGCCGTCGGAGTTCTTGGAGCTTGAGGAGCCACTTTGCCAGTTGTGCTGATTTGAATTTCCGCCTTCATGGAGGAGTCGGCTGTGGCGTACTTGTCCGCTATGATCAGCAGCTCGTCGAGGGTTTTTGGCTCATCGCAAAGGAGCTTGTGCTTGAGGAGGGTGCCTTCTCTGCACCCGGCCGTGAAGTACTCGATGGCCTGCACCTCGTGCACGCCCTCGCAGGAGTTCCGGAGCTCGGCCAACGCGTGAGGTAATCGCGAGTCGACTCGTCGGGGCCTTGCACGCACAAGGAGAGCTGACGAGGCATGGGAGGATGCTTGTACGTGCTGGTGAAGTTGCGGACGAACGCTTCGGTGAAGTCGACTCAGCTGTTGATGCGGCGGGGCTTTAGGCTGTTCAGCCATGTCCGGGCCGTGCCCTGGAGCATGAGTGGAACATACTTTACGGTGAGACGCTTGTTACGTTTGCTATGCTGACAGCCATGGAGTAGTCGACTGGCCATTCTTCCGGCTTCACGGAGCCGGTATACTTGGGCATGTCTCTTGGGAGTGTGAACCCTCTGGGAAAGGGTTCATAACGAATGCGGGGCCCGAAACAAGGCAGACCCAGCTCGTCTTCTTCTTCCAGCGCTAAGGATCGGTGGAGTCAGTCGATCCGGTGGCGGGCGTCGTTCTCTCCAACTCCCTCTCGGCAGCCAAGGCGGTCACCGAGAGTCGGATGGTTAACAGGCGGCGGGGAGACTCGCCTCTCCTTGCGGGGAGGGGGAGGCGGACAGTCGTCCGTCATTCCACTTCTCTTGGGCGTCCGTCTCGGTCGCACTCTATGGTAATGCGAGTCCGAGACGTCGCACCTTGGTCTCAGTGAAGGTCGTCGACGGGCCGTTGAGGCGCCTCCGCGTGGCAGTCGGCCTCGTTCTGCGCGGCAGCCGCCCCGAGAAGCCGCTGGACTCGCTCCATCATGAGGCAGCGTTCTTCGCCCTCGAAATTGTCCAGCTCGTCCGCTGCTGCCTAGGCGGCTCGGATGTTCTCCGCTGGTGTAGCGTACACAGGGTGGCTTGCCCCAAACAGGTTGGTGATGGCTACGCCGCACTGCTGGACCGTGCCAAGGCGGCTGGGCCCCGCCGGGGCCGGAGAGCCGCCGACGGCGCGATCCATCTCCCGCTGGTAGGCTTCTGACAAGCGCCTCATGCTGGCCAGCTTCTTCGCGCCTTCAACGAGCTGAAGGCGGCGCGCCTCCAACGTCTCTGCATCATCGTCTTCTGGAATGGGCGTAGTTAGGTCTTGCAGCACCGCGCCGAGCGAGTCGTGCGCTCCTCCACCGGGGAGCTCGTCATGACTGATGACTAGCACCTCGGTGACGGTGCGTCCATTGCTCTCTACGTGGGGGAGAGGTTCGTCGTAGACCACCACATTGGTGGGGAACACATCGAGCGACGCGGTGTCGGAGTCGATCAGCATCGGGTCGGTGGAGCCTACAGACTCCAAGTCTACGGCAGGCTCGCCAGAAACGTGGAGTTGATCGAGGAGGCCCGCAAGGAGGTTCTCGGGGCCGCCCGTGCCTGCGTTGGATGCAGGTTCGTCGGAGAGGCGGACCTCGCCGGCAAGTTCGGCCAAGGAGCTGACCGTGCAGGCAATCTTGACGCCGCTTAGCATGACGGCGCAAACTCCGTCTGGTGTGCCTGGCTGGTTGCGCTCGCCAGGGAGGAAAAGGGTTCCCATCCAGAGTAGATATCTGGGCGGCGGTGCACCAGGCCCCACGGTGGACGCCAAATGTCGGGGGTTTGGTGCGACATATGCCAACGGATGGCTTATCATGGTGGGGGCGAGTAGAACGTCGTCGGTGCCTGGAAACAGGATGAGGCGAAGACATGCACGCCGGCGAATCTTACCCAGCTTCGGGGCTCTCCGGGGAGATAATACCCCTACTGCTACTCTGCGGGGTCTCCGCATGATCACTATGGCGAAAGTGTTTACACGGTTGCTCCTTGAGCTGTTTTCTGATGGTGGGAGAGGGCAAGGCTAGCTCTCTCCCTTCTATACGGTCTGGTCTAGAGCTAATGGGTTCCAACCCTTTGCATGGGTGCCCTGGGGGGGTTTATATAGGCCTACCCCCAGGGGTACAATGGTAATCCGGTAGGACGCGGGCCCAGCCGTCAGTGCCTCTGGCCTCCGTCTTCTCTGCCGACCGCTGGGGCCCGCCGACTGGCCTGGTACGGAGCCGACATGCCGCATCCGCCACGGGCGGGTCTTGCCGGCTACTAATTACTGTAGCCATGCTTCTGATGACGCGGGCTTGATCATGAGGTCGTGCCAACAGCCCCGCCTCCTGGCGGGCGATCACAGTTGCCACTCCCCATCACGTCTTGATTAATGGCGTGTGGGCCCCGGGGGAGGGCTTGGCCGACTCCCCCGGGCCGACTCCCGACGGGTCCGACTGGTGGTTCTCCTGCCGTCTCCCGAGGTCTCACTGACTGGTGGGGCCTGCTGCCTCCAGGCCGTACAGACAAGCCGTCGTGGGTGCAGGATTCGGCCCTGCGGTGCTGATGTCACGGCCGGCATGGCAACAGTGCCACGCCGCGTGGAGATCTTCCGGGGTACGGCGTGCTGTGGCCATGCCTGCCCTTGGTGAGGGCAGCGGTGGGCTTCGCTGTAGCCACGCCCCTGCCTCGTCCCCTTTGATGAGGTCATGGGGTTTGTTGGAGTCGCAGGCCAACTCCCCAAAGTTGGCTTCTCTGGAAGTCGTCCCTAGGACTTGGCTGTGAGAGGGCAGTCGGCCGCCTTGCTGTCGACTCCTCATGAGGCGGCTCTTTGTCCTCGGGTCTTGAGGGGCGCAGCCTGCCCCGATGTCTTGAAAGGTTATGGGACTCGGGTTGGCCTACCCGTGGCCCATTACTCCGACAACTTGTGAGGTTCTTTCGGCTCTAATGGCTCAAACTTGCCAGGGGCAATCTTTGTGATCACCAGTCGTCTGATGCCGATTTTCATAGGCTTTCGTATCCTCTGCTTCTTCTTTTCGGTAGCAGCTTTGGTGTCGGTACCTTCCCTGTCAGTACCTTCACCGCCAGTCTCGGCACGGCCATTGATGTCGTCGCCATCGGTGTCGATGTCGGCGTCAATACCATCATCGCGGCCACGCTGCAAACCTTGAATGTGCTTAGCAGACAAAAAGTCGAGGGACTATTGTTCACTCTCATAATCCATCTCGTCTGCATCGTATTCAGAAGGCCTGGTTTCTTCGTTGTTTGACATGCTTCCTACGATTAAGTCTCCTCGTTTAATTCTTAAACTATAATAAAATGAGAAATGACATAAAAAAGGTCTATGGTTTGCCGGAATGTCGTTTCTTTCCCATCGCAGCAAATCCCGGCACATGATATGCCTATTGTCTAGCACAAGTCATGCCAAAATTGATGGGAAATTTTGGCATGACCTTTGCTAAAAAGTGGACATATCGAGCGCCTGCTGGAATGGAAACGAATCAACATGCCGGCAAAGCAGAGGCCACTCGGATCATTTACCCTACACATAACCATTATTTTTCAAATATCACATGTCCACTTCAAATATAAGCTAGCTAGTGGGGGGTTGTTCCACCACGGCCCTATTTGAATCACATGTCCACATATCATATAGGGTTCATATAGCAACACTAGCTTTAACTAAAAAATCACATAGCAACAATTCTATTGTTTCTTTAAATACCAATAAAACTTCCTTGAATAAAATTTGATACATAGCTAAATACCAATAAAAATTCCTTCAATAAAATTTATGTCCTGGTTTGATACCTAGCTTAATCCATAATTAAATTTCATACCTAAGGTTCATAACTAAATTCGATAAATTCATCACCGCAAAATTGATAACTAGGCTTCATACCTAGCTAAATTCATAACTAAATTTGATACCTAGCTAGGGTTCATAACTAAATACATCACCGCAAAAAAAAACTACCTAGGGTTCATAACTAAAACCTAGGTTTCATACTGCCATAACTAAAACCTAAGTAAATTAACCTACTTCCCTACATAGTGTGGGCAGATCTGGCCTCCCGCCGCACACCTAGCCACATCCCGATGACCCTAAGGTATAATTTCCTTTGAAACCGTCATTGCTCTAGCTGCATGCGGATCTTTTCCAATTATGTAGTCGAATCTAGGCCCTGGTTCAAAGAGGAAATGGTGGGGTGGGGTGGAGCATGAATCTAGGACGTGGTTCAATGAGGAATGGAGTGAGGGAAAGTACTATAGACTGGATATCCAGCCGCTTTGTTGGTCGAAAAGGGAAAAAGGGGGTAACCCAGTACACACATCTGTAAGGAACCGATCTCTTTGTTGAAAAAGGAAAGAAACTAGGGGTCGGGTAGTTTGTGCAGGACTAGATTTGCTACCATCACATAGGAAAAATGTTCAAAGAGAACAAATATGGGACCAATGCAGATATGCTACTTGGCAACATACTCTGCATCACCCATTTATACATGTGGACGCACATGGTTCTGGCATGTCCCATGTCCCATACAACTATTTCTCTATTGTTAATCTAAGAATGCCGCTGGAAAATTGAACCAATGCCACTGTTAAAAGTAAATTACATTTTTAACGAATGTTGCTTTAAGAGAATGTCTCTGTTCATAAGAACCAATGCAACCATTTTAGAAATGCTACTGTCCTACTTTGTTTTCCATCAAGATAAGTTAGATGCTTCTTTTTGTCACCGTATGTTTCATCCTCCTTTAATGGCCAGTAATTGTTTCCTTTTTTGCCTATGTTAAAATAGGGATATCTATTCAACTTGTTGTTATAGCGAACTTAAATGTCACACCGGTGACTTTGCTTGATTTCAGTGCAACTACACAAAAAGAGATTGGATTTCCTATTCGTGTTGGCAGATTCGTACGTTATCTTGTGTGCGTCATACAAGGTTGGTACCTTCCTTCATCCACATGATCGTGAAGTGTGCCTTGAGATATTGTGCTACTTGTATTGGTACGGTTTTAAATAAATGTTGAATTGAAGCTATTGACTTGTTGTGTTTTCCCATTAAGTAGTGGACAAAAATGTGAACAACCTAGACATGATGCTTGTTGCTTTGTTACAACAAAGTACCCCCTTTATAAGTAGATGGAAGTTGATAGTGTTCTTGCGCCCACTCTCCCCTAGAACTATTTATGCTTTTTGTTAATGTAATGCCGCTGGTAAAATTAAGCAATTCCACTCTCAGAATTAACTACTGAATCTTAGTTCAGAACTGCAACACTTGTTAGGGATCGGCGGGAGTACCATTTCTGTTAGGGATCTGCCAGAGTACATGTTTAAGGAAAGTATTGTTGAGATAATGTATCTATTATTATATATCAGTAACAGTGTTTTACAAATGGTACTATCCTGCTTTGTAGTTCTTTCTACATGTTTAACCAAGGTATTGGTAAGATAATGTCTCTATTAATATGAATCAGTCGCATTGTTTTAGGAATGGTACTTTTCTACTTTGTCGTTCTTTATACATGTTGAAACAAGGCATTGTTAAGCTAATGTCTCATTTAATATGAATGAATCACACTGATTGAGAATTGCTACTCTCCTACTTTATTTCCCATTAAGATAAGGTAGATCAGTAGATGTTTTTCTTCTGGGAGTATAACTCATCAACCGTTATTTCTCAGTAATTGTTTCCCTTATACCTATTGTCGCATAGGAAAAAGGTTCAAAGAGAACAAATATGGGACCAACACAGATATGCTGCTTTGCAACATACTCTGCATCACCCATTTATGCGTGTGGAGGCACTTGGTGCTGGCATGTCCCATGTTCCATACAACTATTTTGCTATTGTAAATCTAAGAATGCCGCTGGAAAATTGAAGCAATGCCACTGTTAAAAGTAAATTACATTTTTAATGAATGTTATTTTAAGAGAATTTCTCTGTTAATGTGAATCAATGCGACCATTTTAGAAATGCTACTCTCCTATAATTTTTTCCATCAAGATAAGGTAGATTCTTATTTTTGTGGCCGCATGTTCATCCTCCTTTATTAGCCAGTAATTGGTTCCTCTTTTACCTCTGTTAAAACAGGGATATCTATTCAACTTGTTGCTATTGCGATATTTTGCTTTGCTACGCGAAACATTTTTGTTTTAAGAATGTTTTATGTAGTTCAACTTGAATGTCACACTGTCGACTTTGCTTAATTTTGGTGGAACTGCACAAAAGGAGATCAGATTTCCATACATGTGTTGAGATTTATTTCAAGTCCTCCTCGTGATTTGTTTCAAATCTTGGTCAAGAAATGTCAGTACCGACTTTCATCCACATGATGCTGCAGTGTGCTTTGAGATGTTGTGCTACTTGTATTGGTACTATTTGAATAAATGTTGAATTGAAGCTATTGAACTGTTGTCTTTTACCATTAAGAGAGCAAAAATTGTTCCAACCCAGACATGATGCTTGTTTTTTTGTTACAACAAAACTCTACATCACCCCCTTTATAAGAAGATGGAAGCACATGGTGTTGTTGCACCCACTCTCCGTTGTTATTGTTTATGCTTTTTGTTAATCTTATACCGCTGGTAAGATTAAGCAATGCCACTCTCAGAATTAACTACTGGATCTTAGTTCAAAACTGCAACACTTGTTAGGGATCGGCGATAGCGATCGGCCAAAGTATATGTTTAAGAACTTTATTGTTGAGATAATGTCTCTGTTATTATATATCAGTTACAGTGTTTTACAAATGGTGATATCCTGCGTTGTAGTTCTTTCTACATGTTTAACCAAGGTATTGTTAAGATAATGTCTCTGTTAATATGAGTTAGTCGCATTGTTTTAGGAATGGTACTTTCCTGCTTTGTCGTTGTTTATACATGTCGAAACAAGGTATATTTAAGATAATGTCTCAATTAATATGAATGAATCACATTGATTGAGAATTGCTACTCTCTTGCTTTGGTTCCCATTAAGATAAGTAGAATAGTAGATGTTTTTCTTTTGGGAGTATAAGTCATCAACCGTTATTTCTCAGTAATTGTTTCCCTTATACCTATTGTTGCGTACAGGGATATCAAAGTTTCTGCTCAGTCTTATTTTGACTTTGATTTTATTTGAACTGCACAAAAGGAGCCAATGTGTTTAAGGCAAACTGCTGCATTAGTGGGTCCTGTTTGTCTTACCACTTTGCAGAAAGAAGCAATCACTGTTTGCACTACATTACAGAAGGGATGACCGAGAAGCTTTACAGAGTATTAGTAGACACTGGTGACATGACTAGTCTGCAGAGAGCATGGGCAACTCAACAACACATGGAGTGCAAAATTCACTCCACAAGGAAAGGTATGACCAAGTGAGTTGTCGACGCACCTGTAACAAACGAGGTTAGTATCGGCCTTCATCCACATGATTAGGCTTTGTTATGTTGTGCTACTTATATTGTTGTATTGTTTTGAATAAATGTTTAATTCAAGCTATTGTATTGCTATCTTTTCCTTTTAAGATAATCAAGATGATTATTTTTATAAGCGTATGTTTAATCAACTAGTACCACTATTATATTCATCACAATTTTTCTGCATTTATGCAAACAGGGATGCTCAGCTTGATTTTAGTGGAAGTGTGTGAAATGTTCATATGGTTCGTGTCCTCCATAATACTTCATCATGCACAATACATCGAATGGTTCTCTAATCATTCGTCGTCACCTTGAGCCACTGGACAATCTGTTTGAATGGAGTTGCCAACGTGTTCAATGTCTTGCGACATATAAATATGAAATCCACCATGCTACTCAAGACATCATTTGATTTCAGTGGAATCTACACAAAAAGATACGCTGGTTAATTGGGCTCCATGTGCCATTTCAATTTGCGAACAGATGACAAACCATGCCAGTCTGAATGGAGCTACGAATGTCTTCAAGGTAGAATAGTACCTTTAAGAAGGGTAGGAAGAAAGACAAAAGGAGAGATGGCTGCTTTACTTGTGGTTCAGAGGAACACTGGGCAAACAAGTGCCCAAATAAGTACAAGAAGCCAGGACAGGACTCCAAGTCTGTCAATGTCACTCTAACCAACAATGATGGGGCATCTGGGTATGGTAATCCGTTTACCGTACTTTCAGTTTGTCAGTCCACTGATTGGTGGGTTGTCACTGGGGCCAATATTCATGTGTGTGCTGATGTGTCTTTGTTTTCTTGCAGCATATAAATACGAAATCCACAGGGATGCTCAGCTTGATTTTTGTGGAACTGTACAAAACTTTGAGATGGTTCGTGTCCTCCATAATACTTCATCATGCACAATACATCAAATGGTTCTCTAATCATTCGTTGTCACCTTGAGCCACCAGACTATCAGATGACAAACTGATAACAATCCCTGCCCGTTCCGCAATCGTAGGCATTACATATTTTGAATGGGAAAAGCATGTCAAAGTTTAATCATTGATGTTAGCAAGAGGACATTAGTTTAGCCAGAAGACATGCATTTGATATTTTTGCGTGGGATGCCCTTTGTTGTGCACAACGTCGATCGTTTTTTCCTATTCCTTTCTTCTGTTTAGAAGTAAACATTTACTGTGCTGAGATGCATAGTCACATGAATGTTGACTTGTGTAACGTATTTTAAGATTTTGTTCTGAATGTTGTCTATGTAATGCCAGGCCTTGTGAGTTTGATTGCAAAGTTGAGCTTGGAATGCCGTGGCATGCGGCATCACGAGCTGTTCACCGTGCCTCCTGAGAATAATGATTCATATTGTTTTGCATGTTGATCTAATGCGTGTGATTTGCTTGTTAAGAAGATCATCCTCTTCTGTTGTTTCTGTGCTTAAGAAGTTCGTTGTCTTAAGTTTCATTAATAGCCTATACGACAACTCGGGTAGGTTAGAGGTGAAACCATATGTTCTTCCGACCAACTCATCATCTTAGGCCGTTATTGGATCATCGTTTTCCAACCAAAACCGCTTGTAAAACTAACGCTTGTAAATAAGAGCAGATGGTCTTGGGCGAAGCGCTTTGTTGGTTGATTTTGACTAGTAAAATATACAATGGTCTCTCAAATTACACGCTTAACTCGTTGGTTTTCGTTACAGACCTCGGGCCCTCGGTTTCATTGCGCCTGTATTTTATGCATTGTTTCTGATGAGGAGTAAATTACACTTGTATCTTAATACAGGTGTGAAGCAATCCAGAGCTCCCAAGCGCGCCTTACCGTTTCATGCCGTCTTAGTCTCTTGAAGGTGCTCATAGGTGTCCGATGAATCTGGCTTCCTGTATGAGCGGTGGGCGCCGTATCAGACCATCTGTAGGGCCCGCGAGGCGCTCTTCGTCGTCCTTCGGGTTGTTGCGCTCACCGTGGAGCCGAGCATTGTCAACATTGTCAACGAACAAGAGGAATCAGGAGATGACTTTATTTGGATTGGGTGACAGTAGGGACCCACACTAGGGTCATAGCCATACGTACGCAAGTTCCTCCTTAATATATACAACTGTAATATTTTTTTGCTTCTTCCTGGTTTCCTGACATCATGGTCCCACATCATTGTCAACCTATATAGTCAATAAACAAGAGAATAGCACAAGGAGCGACCGACAGTTGGGACCCACCAGCTCGAGCAGTATTTTTTTTAGGTGTAAGCGGAGTTTTTCTTGAGAGATGTTTTTGTTTTCTTCAAAGGAGCAGGGTATCAACTGGGCAGGCTGTGGCCCGTCCAGCCCAGGCTATTATTTTATGTCGACCAAATATCCAGTCGAGATATTTTTGTTTCAAGGTGAAAATGGCTAGCCCAGCTATACTTTTTTTGTGGAATACCCAACCTAGGTCAACTTGTTATTCTCCGCCCCGCTGGGCTGTAAATCTTTCCTATGAGGGATGCATTAGACCTAACAAGAAAATGGGCTTTAAGAAATAATAAATGGGATGTAATTATAAAAAATGGGATGTAAATATACAAAAATGCGCCAAACAGGTAATTAGCTTCAAAAATATTTTTGCTTGAATTTGGAAATTTTAATTTCATTACATATTGCGCGCGCAGTATTTCTTTAGATTTTTACCTAATACAAATTCATTTTGAAATTATATTTAATCTGACTCGAAATTTTGGGATAAAATTTTTGGATCCCACCAAAATGTGGGATTTTTGGTTGAATTCTGTTTTGAGAGGTTGGTGGAAATTATTAATCTTTATCCTGGCTAGAAAATGGGCTGTAATTTTAACAGACTGTAAGTGGGTTGTAGTAAATTCCATTAGAATTCAAAAATGGGAGGTACACTATTACAAATCGCAAATGGGCTATATGTTCTCTGCCACAGATGTGATGCTCACTTGTGGGCCTACTTTTTTTTAGAATTGTAGTCAGTGATGCGTACGCAAGGCTTGTGGGCCTACTAAGGTGTACGGAAGGCTTATGGTCAAGACACGATTCTAGCAGTAGTGGCCGTTGGATGTCCATACAATGGCTGGAGTGCTTCTTCAATCTTGGATATTCTTGCTTCAGCCACCCAAACCACCACCGTCGGTACCGCCTCCCATGGCCGGCTGTGCTGCCACACAGGCTTCACCGGCCCACTATACTCCCAAACGCCGTCCAAGCCATTCCTCTACTCACCAACACCTCATGTTCTTCACCAGCGACAGCAGCCTCACACAGAAGCTGAACCAGTGAACCCTCGTATTCCCATCCACGTGGGCATCCACTGTTGTGTCTTTGCAGGCTCCGGGTCGTTCCCTTCGTAATACTGGCCATCGTTCACTGGGTTGGTTCTCTCGACGCGGCATGGTCAACTTTGTCAACAAACGACAACCATCGGATGAGGCATGTACGTGGATTGGCTACAAGTAGGGACCCACATGGCCCATGGCCGCACGCAGCAAGTGCCCCCGTATTATGTGAAAACAAATAATTTCTCCCCCTAACAAGTTTGACCCACCATCTACATCTTAGCACGCAAGGAAGTGCTTCCTTTATTACGCGGGAATAAAAAGTTTCCTCTCCCTGACAGCTGGGACCCACAAGCTTCATTATGATCCTTTTTGTGAAAATAAAGACTGTACCAAAGATGCTAAATTGATTTCTTTTATTCTAACTCGAAAAAGAAGAAATAAATAAACCAAAAAACATCTTCGCATGCAAGGACGTGCCACCTTATTACACAAAAAAAATTGATTTCCCCTGCTAGCTGGGACCCACCAAATTTGGAGGCTGACTTGCAGGCCTACAAAGTTAATGCGTACGTAGGGCTTTGTCAACTTAGTCAATAAAAAATTCTAGCTGCACTAGCTGTTCGATGTTAATCCAACGGCTAAGCTGCGACTTCAACCTCTGGTCTTGTTGCTCTAGCCGCCCAAATCTGCGCCTGTCATACCGCCTGCTCTAGCCTCCACTGGCCGGCTGTGCTGTCTTGCAGGCCTCACCGCCCGACCATACTACTACTGGCCATGCCTTTCCTCTACTCACCCACACCCCCTGTTATTCTTCGGAGACGGCAGCCTCAAACCGGAGCTGAAGCAGTCAACCCTCGTACACCCCTCTGCGTGGGCATCCACTACTTCGTATTCCCTGGCTCCGGGTCGTTCCCTTCCTACGTCACACTATCGTCCACCACCTTGGTGCTCTCGGGTGGTACGACATCGTCAACGTGGTAAATGAACAATAGCCATCAAAAGAGGACTGTAAGTAGAGAGGCTGATAGCTGGGTCCATGGCCACACGCAAGGAAGTGCCTCCTTATTACGCGCAAAATAATGATTCTTCCACCTGACACCTCGGACCTACCAGAAGGGCCTTTGTATTTTGCGAAAAAGATTCCCCCTGATAGCTGGGACCCACCGGCTTTATCTTTGCATGGAATGAACTGCCTTCTTACCCCCTGACAGCTGGGACCCACCAGGTTGAAGCGAAGGTAGCGTTATCTGTCCGATCGCGAACGTGTACGTACATAGTGATCGATCGGTGTCTCTACAGCGATATACCATGACCTAGTAAGGAGCAGCACATATGGAAGTAGAGGCGCCGACGTAGCATGTCACGCATCCCGTCTAATAGTGTACACGTACGTACGACCAAGCTGCAAGATAGTAAATACGGCTACGTACGTACATACGGACGGGGTCTCTAATGCGTACATCGACTAATCCTTTTCATCAGAAGCCAACCGGCTGGCTTGAAACAGAGAAATTGTGTCGTGTTCATGGGGAGGCAACGGAATGCGCCGTGTTCATCGGGAGGCAACGAAATACATCATGTTCATCGAGAGCCAACCGACTTGGACGGAACAGCCGAAACGAGGTCTAGCATACGCAGAACGGAGAAAACGTGCCTTGCGTTCCACCGCGTACGATTGAAACAGGGTCATGTTCATCGGGAAGGGTCTGGTGTACGCAAAACGGAGGAAACGAACTTGTGTTCGACCGCGTACGGTCGTAACGGGGTCCTGTTGATCGGGAGGTGTGTGGCGTAATGCAAAACAGAGGAAACGGACTAGTGTTGGAGTGCCTACGGTCAAAACGGGGTCCTATTGATCGGGAGGTGTGTGGCGTACCGCAAAACGGGACTACACGGGCTACTGTTCATTCACCGTCAACTTCCTCTAGCTTCCACCTGCTATTGTTCATCCACCGTCGACTCCATTGAGCCTCCACTATCTACTATTCATCCACGGGGTCCTATTCATCCAGCCATCCATGGGGTCCTTTTCATCCAGCCTCCATTGGCTACTGTTCAACCAGCCCTCCACGGGGTCCTATTAAACCAGCCCTCCACTAGGTCCTGCTCAACCAGCCCTCCAAGTATGGGGTCCCTCCACCAGCTACTATTCATCCACCCCCACGCCTCCTGGGTCGGGGTCCTGCTCATCCAGCGGCAATGGCTTCTACTACCACGTGATCCTGTTCATCAAACCCCCACCGAGAACTCTTCATCAAGAGGCAGCTTCGATCGGCTTTAGTTAGCAGCAGTAGCGAAGGAATCACTCGGGTTCAGTTAACAGCATGGGATCGATCGGGATTCAGTAACGTAGCTAGTTCAATCACTCAGGTTCAGTTAGAGCCCAACGCCTCGCTCGGGTTCAGTTAGAGTGCAACACCTCACACACACGCGCGTACGTGTACGAGACAAACGTGCAAACCTCCATGCATCTCTCGGCCCCGACCACCCACCGTAACTGGGAACTCCCTGATATTTTCCTTGCACTCGCTTCTACCATGATTTTTTCCATCGTGGACGGCCTAAAGAATGTCATGCAGCTGCGTCTCCGGCCCGCCCAGGAAGAGAAGCCCATTTTCTATCATGATTTTTTGTCATACAAGTAGGAGCCCACCACATTTATGATGATACCATTTTTTGTCACAATTATCATTATAGAAGTGTCATAAGCATGACCGGAAAAAAATTCGTTGGACCCAAAATGTCACAGATGTGTCTTCTTTTTGTAGTGGTGACAGAGATGGTTTGTGCAGAACAGAGGAAATGTGTCGATGATATCTCAAACAAAAAAATGTAACATATGCAATGTGTGTGAAACAGAGTCATGGATATATCATATATAGAGGGAGCGATCCACGAGAGGGTTGTGTGGGTGCGCGATCGATAAAGAGTGCCATAGATTTTGTGTTTGCCCACGTCAAAGATACAGGGTGGCTGGCCTACTAGAATGTGAGAGGGAAGAGGTGTAGTTTGTCCCTCTGGCTTGGATACCTACCTACAACGTTTGACTATCAGTTTGTGTAGGGGGGTGAGGGCGCAGAGACCTAACTATACAGAGGTAGACCGACTGGTATATGTGTGGAGAAGGAGAGAAACCTAGCTATGTATTGAGGGAGATCGATCGGTATCCATGCATATGTGTAGCAGAGGAATAAGGTTGGGAGAGAGACAAAGGTAGAGTGTCGGAAGGTTGGTGGTGGAGTTGCTTCTCACAAATGGTGGGAGAGGCCTGCTAGACAAACGGAGGGTACGAGTGCAATATCTACAACAGAGGGGATGTCTGCCTATCCATGCACGTCCTTGTGAGAGACGGGTCGGGAGGTATGCAAGGATGATGAGCGGGGATAATATGGTTGTGCTAAGGAGACATAACTACATAGGAGGATCAGTTGTCGTGTGTCGGAGAAAGGGGGAGACATAACTACTAAGGTATGTCAATCAGTGCATGGGGAAAAAGACTTGTAGTCGACCTAGCTGTATGTAGGGAGATCAGTAGTTATACATGCATGCATGTGTTAGAAGCAAATAAGTTCCAGAGAGATGGAGAGGGGGCGAGGGGTGCGGCTATGAGGTGGTGTGTGAGGCCTACTATATCTAGGGGGAGGAGTTTGCGACTATGAGATCGATGAAAAGAGGGGTGGTTATGAGGTGGTGCGTGGAACCGTATTGGACATAAGGGGCATGGACGGTAAGAAGAGAAGAGGAGAAGTGTGTGTTTGTGGTAGGCACACTTGTTAAGAGAGGTATATCAACCAGTGTCTGCCGGAAAGAAGGAGCCGGGTGGCCTACACACACCATGGGTGAATGACCTAAAGAGAAACAACGAATGTGTGCGATGGAGGGGACGCCGAGGGAGGGTGAGAGGGGGGTGGGCGTGTGCATGCATGAGAGAAAGTTAGTGCTAGCTACAAAGAGAAGAGGATTGTGTGTGTGTAAAAGACGAACAGAGATCATATTCATTATAAAAAAAGTGGATTCGGATATTCGAAGAAGATATCATAGTGTTATAAACCGACACATGCATGAATATATATAATGGTGGTACGGATGGTGTGGTTATGAACATGTTACACTACATATAATAAATATAACATTTATTTGAATTTGTGATAATGTGTGGCTTTCGCAGCTCAGGGCTAAATACTTGTCATAATGTAGGGGGCGGGGCACTATACTATGTGCGATAAACACATTGTACGTATGAAACATGGTTTAGATTATGAAGATATAGTTAGTACATCAAATGTACTATTATTTGGAATCAACATCAAGTGTATTCAAATTTTTTACTTCGAGTTCATATAGTACACATAGTTCATATATATCTCAATATTAATCATGTGGTGTGTTTCTAAGATAAGACACGAATGATAGTTTAAGTTGGCAACAATCATGATTGTATATTCTTATTCAAATAGAGAACATAATTCAAATTTATTTTGAATTGCAGCGGCAGCATAGACATTTGGAATGCACTAAAATGTTGGTATGATTAGATTACATGAATTATTCAGCCAGCAAAAAAATTAATTGGACATAACATGGATTCATAGCTTTTATTAGCATTTGTACAGTAAAATCGGACAAGACTCTCTCTTTGTGTGGTGCGAATAGTTTTTTTTTCATTTTTTTCATTAAGGGAAGTGTGAATTGATTTGGTATGTACATTAGTACACATGAGGCTTGTCCCTAAATTTCAACCCATGCCTTGTTATCCCGAAATTTCAGAAATCGTGCTCCCAAAACTCGCGCCTTGCTATCCTGAAATTACAACGCGTGCGAAAACTCCCTCCACCTGCCAAATCCCGACAAGTGAAATCCCCCTTCTAATCCCGAGCCGAAACAGCGGCAAGTTGAAATCGGTGGGCGTACTTTCATAACACACCCTACATTTTGGACAACCGCATCCCTAAGTCATGGTTCCCCCTCCCATCAGCTCCTTTTCGCCATTCAAAAACCCAGGCTGCCATAACCTCTCTACTCTAGCCGCGAAACCCCACCCTCTGCTGTCCGCCACCCCACCGCGGCCCAGCCGGAGCCTCTTCCCCGACGACGTCGTCCACTGCAACAGCTCGACGTCCCTCATACATTGCCACGGATGAGGATCCGTCGTCGATCTCATCTTCCCGTCGGTTCAGCCACCCCTTCCTCCACCTCCAATGAGCTGCCACGTCTATCGCAGCTGCTCCATCCCCATAGCGCCGCCTTAACCTGCTCCATCAAAACCGCATCATCCTCACCGACTCCTCGGACAAAGCCGAGGCCTACTCAGCGCCAATAAAGAGGTTGTACACTCATCGCATCGCACCTTCTCCTAGACTTGACCTCCTGGCGCCGCCGGTGCTTGATCCCACTCCCCCATGGCATAGCTACCTCGTAGTCGGCGCCGTCAATGACATATCCTTGGCGGCTCTCCCTTAGTACGAGGCTCCCTTGATGGAGGCATCCATACCAGCCGGAGCTGCTACTGCTCCGGCTTCCCCTAGCTCACGATGCTGCTCTGCTCTTCCACTGGCTCATGCTGCTGCTCTGCTCTTGCTCTCGCTCACGCTGATGATGCTGCTACACGGGCTGCTGTAGCTACACAAGTTGCTACTCTGGCTCTAGTTCGCGCAGCTGCTCCTAGCGCAGCTGCTTCGGCTGATATCTGCTACCGTGTTCCTCATCGATCACCTGCTGATTTAGATCACTGTTTCACTACTACTAGTGCTCGAGTGGCCTAAACTACATGTCAAGTGTTTCTGTGCTACTAGTGCGTTCAGTTTCGATAGTAACATTCAGATTCCATAGTAAACTTCAGTTTCGACAGTTAAGTTCAGAGTCAATAGTTTTTACATCATCTGTTGTAGTGAGATGTTTTTGGTGATGTAAATTTTACATCTACCACTTTTTTGGTACTATACACTGGTACAGCAAGGTGCTATACAAACGGGTTTTAACCCCTTTCCGCGACGGCATTTGGAACCATCGCCAAGTGAGTGTGGGCGATAGGGGGTCCTTCCCACACGACCCATAAACCGTCGGGGATAGGGAGCCAAGAGGCATATACAATACTCCAACTCATTTGTGCTCGCATTGCCATCGCAATCGGTATTCTGTGGTGATATGTTAACAATGCGCGACCCATCATAAATGATTCACTCTTATAGAACGTGTATGATAAGAAGACAATCACAGACATTGGATTTTCCCAAAGGGTATGCAGCAACTAATTAAGAAGATTAGCTAATCGTCGTACTAGTGTCGAATAGGATTACGATACATCGGAGTATCAAAACATCGTCGTTCACGACAACTATCACACAAGCTATTATGTGGTGCAATGTTTACGTGTCAGGACCCCGATTCCAAGTCACATCGATCTAGCCGGTAACACCTCATATCACTTTGCGGCCTCACGCACGGTATCCCACGGGTGTCGCCTTACCATGGCTGGGACCGTTTGTGCCTTTTGGCTCACGTATATGATAGTGTCGCTAGTATCCATAAGACAGAGAACCCGGGCCGACATGGCTAGTCGTGAACCCAAAGCGGCACAGACCTATGGAGACAGGCATACATGAATCACATCGAACATGTCGGTCATCAGCGAGTGATTCTGGGCTGTAGCACTGGGCTAACAGGACTCCGGGGAACCTGGGCTGTAGCAGGCTAGGCAGGACTCCGGAAGTCACCGCGTGACATTTCCCCGAAGGGACAGACATAGGAACAAAGTGACACACATGCCGGCCAGTCAAGTGTCCTGAACAGTAGTGCTAGGCTAGTAGGACTCCGGTGAACCAGGCTGTAGCGGACTACTATGGCTCGAGGAACACTAGACTACATTTCCCCATAAGAAAGGCTGCCAAGGATAAACAACTAGATTCTCGGATCCCACTCATACCAAGCATTTCAATCATACACACAATATGCACGATATGAGTACATACAACATGGCATCACAACAAAACTCTACAACTCAAGTACTTTATTTAAAGGCTCGAGAGAGCCATACATAACATGTTCATACAGATAGGGGTCACATGACCCGACAGTCAAGTCATACACTCATACAAGCACATGCGGAAGAAACTAGTTTGAATACAGACTTTAGAAAGAAAGAAGGCTTCTCGAAGCCTGTCTATCTACATAGGGCCTGTAACACCCCAAAAATTTAACCAGGTTTTAGTTATTAAAATTTTGCCAAGAGTTTAAAATTTTTGCCTCCAAGAATATATCTGTTGATTTCAAAACTTTTCTTTTAATATTAAGGAGTTTTTCCCAAGTGGATCCTTCCAAAACATATTGGACTTATTTTCCCTCTCATTTAAAAACATCCCTCAATCAGTAGATTTATTTATAAAATTATTTCACCCTGAGCTTTATTCATTAAATGACTTGTTTTAAAATTTGGAGCTCTTTTTGAACTACAACCATTTGATATATTTATCTAAAAATCCAACCAAAATTTGGAGATGTCATATGATGTTTTTAAATCACTTTTATACAAAAATATCTTTTATTCTTGAAATATTTTGAGCTCTACACCCAATTTTCTTCTCTGGTCCATAGAGCAATTTTGCACTACAACCCTTTTAAATATTTGTTTCTAGCTTACACCAAAATTTTGGGATGTCAGTAGGAGCATACCATTTCATTATATGCAAAAATCCAGGGTTGTTCCTTGAAAATTTTGAGTGAAACAACCTCATCTTTATTCTGGCCCAACATGATGGTTTGTACAGCAACCACATTTTTAGTTGCTCCTTTATCCATGATTCCTCTTCCTACTTGTAGTCCTCTATGTTAAACTCCTAAGTCCAGGAGCATGCAACCATTGGCACATTTGTGGTTCATGAAATAATGCCCTTCGCCTCCTGTCCAGATTTGAAGTTCTGCAAAACTTGCACTAGCAAGTTTATGCTTTTCACTAACTAACCTCACCAACCTCTTGTGCCTCCAAAGAGACACTGATCTGGAAGAATTTGCCCCTCCAAGACCTGCCTAGATGCCTCTGGCATTTTATCAAACACCCTGTGGGCATGGACAGATTTGGCATGATTGTAAGTTTGTGTTGTGAACTTTCCCATCTGTCCAAACCAAGTTGTCTAGTAGCCTTCTATATGTCTCTAACCTAGGCTTGTGGATTTGCATTAGCTTCCTAGCAACTTGGCTCGCCCTGGCATTTCGTCGAACAAGTGCCGTGCACGCCCAGAGCGCGAGCAGAGCGCGCATTTTGCACGTGCTCGCGCCCGAGCCAACTCACCCCCCTGGATAAGTTTCCCCGAGCTCATCCGAATCCTCTCCCTCTCGCCACGTCACGCTAGAAGCCACGACCGCCTCCGCAACCCCTGCACCGTAGCCAGCAAGCGGCTTGGCGGCACGCCCATGGCCGCACCCGCCACCGCCATGAGCAGCGCCGCCCAAACCACCACAGCGCGCCAGCTCGCCTCCTTCGACAGTGGAGTGATCGTCGTTAGCCCCTGGAGCTAGCCAACCACCGCCACGTCACTCTGCAGCACAGTAAGACGGTCGCCGACGACCTTATCCGCGGCCACCGTCGGAACCGACCCGGAGCGCCTATTTAAGGAGGCCCCGAGCACGTTCCGTTCGCAGGCGGCCTCAGTACACTCCTCCAGTTCCCCCATGGCAGCCAATCGACCCGAGGAGGCCGTCTTCCTCGTCTCCGGCAACTCCAGCCGCCGCCGCTGTCTCGACCATTCCGGTGCCACCAAAGCCTCCCCCTCCCCACTCTCTTCACCAGGAGCTTCCTCTCCACCTCGTTAATCCACCCCCTTGCTCGATTTCGATCGGGACTCACTGCGGGAGAAAAACCACTTTGCCCGACGACCACCGTCCGCTGTGAAGCTCGCCGCCGGCAGCTCCGCCCACCCCAGAGACCGTATCGACCACCGGAGTGACCGTCTCGATCCCCTGAACCTGCAGATGGCCTTCGTTTCCCGAACGGTGCCGCCATTCGCCGGCGAACATCGTCGGAGCTCCCGCCTCTGTTCGGCCAGAGGAAGGGGAGGGAGGGCGACTGGTCAAACATGACTAGTGGGCCCCCTGGACCCACTGTCAGTGACCTAGCCCCGCCACCACGTGACTTAAGTGAAGACGTGAAATCGCAAAGTACGTTTCCTCCGCTCCGAAAACGTATTCTTGTCTGAAACGTTTTCTTTTCTATTTTTATTTTAAAAACAGATTTTTGACCACAACTTTGACTGGCTTTATCTTTTTATATATAACTCCAAATGAATTAATTCTTTTTCCTACCTCTCTCAAATATTGTCTAGTTTATTTTAAGATTTATTTGAAAAAAATTCAGAACAACTTTTTGTGCTGTTTTTATTTTGTGTGTTAAATCATTTATTTCTAAATAGGATTTTTGAAGAGAGGAGATATACTTTCAAAAGTTTTGAAGTACACCCTGCCTTACCACACATTGAAGGCAAGCATTCTGAACCCCGGCATAATATTTTTGTGTGTTCGATGACACGTTTATAACATCACCTCACTTTGGAGAAACTTGTTATTTCATGTGACATGATCATATGCATGGGTGCATGTTATTGATTTCCATGCTGTTGGAAATGAACACACTTGTGATAGTATTCACCCTCATGTGCCTTGCATGCATACCGGCAGGAACCCGGGAAAACCTCAGCCTTGGGTAGGCATGAGTTTGTCGCCGGTCTCTGTCGGGACGGTTATGTCTGGTATGGCATGGCAAGGTGATATGAGCGGTGACTCTGTTGGTTGAAATATATTCGTTATGCTAATCATGCAGGGAATACTTAAACCTCCTAAGTCGATCGTAGATCGAGTCTTGTTCCAGTAACCCCCATACTTGTTTCGTACTACCACTCGTCTCTACAGCAAGTAGAGTACGGTTCAGTAAGTTGTCAACCTCTTTCTAGCACACACCGTACAGAGAGGCCAGGGTGGAAGATACCGGTTGTAGCTGGTAGGCAGGCCACCTGGTCCGGGGGCATGGGTGTTTCCGGTTGGGACCGAGAGGGGGGCACCCCTTAGAGCGCGCGGTATAAATTTGATCCCATGCTACGCGAGGTTGTAGCCTCCCCACTTAGAGTTTTGCTTGACAGGTGTCGTGGGTGATTCCAGACACCGGTGAGTTAAGCTGGTGTGTGCAAGTTAGGTGTGTTTTCAACAAAAAGACCGTAGTCGAAATTAGTCCCGATGGACTAAAGAAATCCGTTACTCATGGGTAAAGAGTACACCATCTGCAGAGATGAAACCTATTCGAATAGCCGTGTCCATGGTTAAGGACTACAGTCTGGGATGGGTCAAGTATCGGTCTTAGTGTCGGTCTTCGGAGGTGAAACTGTTAACCAGCACTGGAACAACATGGATTGTGACTTGTGACTTATGATGATTATGATTATTATTATTGTTGACTAACCCGTGACATTATTGTTATTATCGAGTATCTCTGGGATGGTTCTACCTCCGGGATATTCACTATGATTGTCTATCTTAAAGCCCTTTATGTGGTGTCGCTCAGACGCCCGACTGTGGCATTTATTTTAAAGCCCTTTATGTGGTGTCGCTCAGACGCCCGATTGTGGCATTTCTTTTAAAGCCCTTTATGTGGTGTCGCTCAGACGCCCGACTGTGGCATTTCTTTTAAAGCCCTTTATGTGGTGTCGCTCAGACGCCCGACTGTGGAATTTCTCTTAAAGCCCTTTTTGTGGTGTCGCTCAGACGCCCGACTGTGGCATTGTTTGTTATTTCATACATTCTAATACTACTATGTTATTGCACTTTTATAAATAACTTGCTTGCACGCATCAGAGTTTTATTTATCTTTTGTGACTGACGTCATGAGCATATAATATTTTCAGCACATCATTGTTATATTATACCTGTGTTCGTAATGTTTGCGAGTACATTCAAAGTACTCACTGGCTTGTCCCTGGCTATTGTCTTGGCCAGATTTTCTTGCACGGGGAGGAGCGACACGATGACAGCCCCGGAACCTAAGCAACGATGATAGCAGCCTCGTAAAGATAGGAGTTAGCCTGGTCAGCTGTTCCTGTGGGAATTGGAGTCCCATAGACACTGATGATCCACAAACCGCTTCCGCCATCAACCACTAGAAACCATTTGTTGTACTCACAGGCCAGAATGGTCTTGTACTTCATATTTTGTATTTTGCTTGGAATTTCTGTATCAAGTTGGAGCCTCATCAGCTAACAGTAATCCTGGGGCTGATGAGCACGACGGTCTTTTTCTGGAAATTTATACCCGGAAAAACCGGTCGTGATAGACTTGGTATCAGAGCCAGGCTGACCATTGGCTAATCCTATCTTAGCCAGGTCGAAAAACTTAGGCAAAACAACCCACCAGACCATAACCAAACCCCAGCCAAAGCTTCTCGTACAAGATAGCCACACAGTGACCCCGACACTTTTGGCAGTCGGTGCCCAACGTATCAACCTAGCCTGTCGGTCATGCACCGGTAGCCAGCACCAAGGTATCTCATTCGCAAGCGTGCGAAGGAAGACTCCGTTCCCTTTTGCTATAAAGAGGGCATGCTAGCCCCAAACCAGCACAACACAGCCTCTACCCCAAACCGAGCCACAATACCTGGTCCCGTCGTGCACAACGAGACCACAACAACCAGCCTTGGAGGTTTTGTGACCATACTCGCAAACCTCACCCGTCGTGCCTATGCGTTGAAAGAGCATTTAGCCCAGCACGTGACGAGTTATCTCCAGAGTCTCGCAGATTTAAATCCTCAAATCGCCATCGGCAGATCACGGAGGCCCGACCAGGAAAGACACATTCATTTTCTAGTCAATCCACTTTCCCCGATAGAAGAGGAGTGTATCCCTGTGACAGAGACATTTTCTCAGGGCCCTGTCTAGTAACTGTTTTCGATTTAGACGTCACTGTTATATTTATTATCGCAACTTTTATTTAAGTGTTGTAACTTATGCGTGGTACCCCGAGTTTGCGCGGCAAGTAAATCTTTAGCTTCAATTAATATGAGTGATTCTGTTGCATTACTGTTTTATTCCGCATATAATCCTGGAGGGAGATTTCTTTTCCCTGATCTGCTGCATCTGCATCTTCTCACGACATGGGTTATTTTATTTCACACAGCGCCAGTACCACACTGTAGTTACTCACCACTTATTGCCCTCTCACTGTAGCCTCTTTTTACCGCCTGTGTAAAATGATCTTTTGACCAAGTAAAAGTGTTTTTGTTTTACAACTCTTAGCAAATCTCGAGGACGAGATTTTTTTTAGGGGGGTAGTATTGTAACACCCCAAAAATTTAACCAGGTTTTAGTTATTAAAATTTTGCCAAGAGTTTAAAATTTTTGCCTGCAAGAATATATCTGTAGATTTCAAAACTTTTCTTTTAATATTAAGGAGTTTTTCCCAAGTGGATCCTTCCAAAACATATTGGACTTATTTTCCCTCTCATTTAAAAACATCCCTCAATCAGTAGATTTATTTATAAAATTATTTCACCCTGAGCTTTATTCATTAAATGACTTGTTTTAAAATTTGGAGCTCTTTTTGAACTACAACCATTTGATATATTTATCTAAAAATCCGACCAAAATTTGGAGATGTCATATGATGTTTTTAAATCACTTTTATACAAAAATATCTTTTATTCTTGAAATATTTTGAGCTCTACACCCAATTTTCTTCTCTGGTCCAGAGAGCAATTTTGCACTACAACCCTTTTAAATATTTGTTTCTAGCTTACACCAAAATTTTGGGATGTCAGTAGGAGCATACCATTTCATTATAGGCAAAAATCCAGGGTTGTTCCTTGAAAATTTTGAGTGAAACAACCTCATCTTTATTCTGGCCCAACATGATGGTTTGTACAGCAACCACATTTTTAGTTGCTCCTTTATCCATGATTCCTCTTCCTACTTGTAGTCCTCCATGTTAAACTCCTAAGTCCAGGAGCATGCAACCATTGGCACATTTGTGGTTCATGAAATAATGCCCTTCACCTCCTGTCCAGATTTGAAGTTCTGCAAAACTTGCACTAGCAAGTTTATGCTTTTCACTAACTAACCTCACCAACCTCTTGTGCCTCCAAAGAGACACTGATCTGGAAGAATTTGCCCCTCCAAGACCTGCCTAGATGCCTCTGGCATTTTATCAAACACCCTGTGGGCATGGACAGATTTGGCATGATTGTAAGTTTGTGTTGTGAACTTTCCCATCTGTCCAAACCAAGTTGTCTAGTAGCCTTCTATATGTCTCTAACCTAGGCTTGTGGATTTGCATTAGCTTCCTAGCAACTTGGCTCGCCCTGGCATTTTGTCGAACGAGTGTCGTGCACGCCCAGAGCGCGAGCAGAGCGCGCGTTTTGCACGTGCTCGCGCCCGAGCCAACTCACCCCCCCTGGATAAGTTTCCCCGAGCTCATCCGAATCCTCTCCCTCTCGCCACGTCACGCTAGAAGCCACGACCGCCTCCGCGCCCCCTGCAGCGTAGCCAGCAAGCGGCTTGGCGGCACGCCCGTGGCCGCACCCTCCACTGCCATGAGCAGCGCCGCCCAAACCACCACAGCGCGCCAGCTCGCCTCCTTCGACAGTGGAGTGATCGTCGTTAGCCCCTGGAGCTAGCCAACCACCGCCACGTCGCTCTGCAGCACAGTAAGACGGTCGCCGGCGACCTTATCCGCGGCCACCGTCGGAACCGACCCCGAGCGCCTATTTAAGGAGGCCCCGAGCATGTTCCGTTCGCAGGCGGCCTCAGTACACTCCTCCAGTTCCCCCATGGCAGCCAATCGACCCGAGGAGGCCGTCTTCCTCGTCTCCGGCAACTCCAGCCGCCGCCGCTGTCTCGACCATTCCGGCGCCACCAAAGCCTCCCCCTCCCCACTCTCTTCACCAGGAGCTTCCTCTCCACCTCGTGAATCCATCCCCTTGCTCGATTTCGATCGGGACTCACTGCGGGAGACAAAGCACTTTGCCCGACGACCACCGTCCGCTGTGAAGCTCGCCGCCGGCAGCTCCGCCCACCCCAGAGACCGTATCGACCACCGGAGTGACCGTCTCGATCCCCTGAACCCGCAGATGGCCTCCGTTTCCCGAACAGTGCCGCCATTCGCTGGCGAACATCGTCGGAGCTCCGGCCTCTATTTGGCCAGAGGAAGGGGAGGGAGGGTGACTGGTCAAACATGACTAGTGGGCCCCCTGGACCCACTGTCAGTGACCTAGCCCCGCCACCACGTGACTTAAGTGAAGACGTGAAATCGCAAAGTACGTTTCCTCCGCTCCGAAAACATATTCTTGTCTGAAACGTTTTCTTTTCTATTTTTATTTTAAAAACAGATTTTTGACCACAACTTTGACTGGCTTTATCTTTTTATATATAACTCCAAATGAATTAATTCTTTTTCCTACCTCTCTCAAATATTGTCTAGTTTATTTTAAGATTTATTTGAAAAAATTTCAGAACAACTTTTTGTGCTGTTTTTATTTTGTGTGTTAAATCATTTATTTCTAAATAGGATTTTTGAAGAGTGGAGATATACTTTCAAAACTTTTGAAGTACACCCTGCCTTACCACACATTGAAGGCAAGCATTCTGAACCCCGGCATAATATTTTTGTGTGTTCGATGACACGTTTATAACATCACCTCACTTTGGAGAAACTTGTTATTTCATGTGACATGATCATATGCATGGGTGCATGTTATTGATTTCCATGCTGTTGGAAATGAACACACTTGTGATAGTATTCACCCTCATGTGCCTTGCATGCATACCGGCAGGAACCCGGGAAAACCTCAGCCTTGGGTAGGAATGAGTTTGTCGCCGGTCTCTGTCGGGACGGTTATGTCTGGTATGGCATGGCAAGGTGATATGAGCGGTGACTCTGTTGGTTGAAATATATTCGTTATGCTAATCATGCAGGGAATACTTAAACCTCCTGAGTCGACCGTAGATCGAGTCTTGTTCCAGTAACCCCCATACTTGTTTCGTACTACCACTCGTCTCTACAGCAAGTAGAGTACGGTTCAGTAAGTTGTCAACCTCTTTCTAGCACACACCATACAGAGAGGCCAGGGTGGAAGATACCGGTTGTAGCTGGTAGGCAGGCCACCTGGTCCGGGGGCATGGGTGTTTCCGGTTGGGACCGAGAGGGGGGCACCCCTTAGAGCGCGTGGTATAAATTTGATCCCATGCTACGCGAGGTTGTAGCCTCCCCACTTAGAGTTTTGCTTGACAAGTGTCGTGGGTGATTCCAGACACCGGTGAGTTAAGCTGGTGTGTGCAAGTTAGGTGTGTTTTCAACAAAAAGACCGTAGACGGAATTAGTCCCGATGGACTAAAGAAATCCGTTACTCGTGGGTAAAGAGTACACCCTCTGCAGAGATTAAACCTATTCGAATGGCCGTGTCCATGGTTAAGGACTACAGTCTGGGATGGGTCAAGTATCGGTCTTAGTGTCGGTCTTCGGAGGTGAAACTGTTAACCAGCACTGGAACAACATGGATTGTGACTTGTGACTTATGATGATTATGATTATTATTATTGTTGACTAACCCGTGACATTATTGTTATTATCGAGTATCTCTGGGATGGTTCTACCTCCGGGATATTCACTATGATTGTCTATCTTAAAGCCCTTTATGTGGTGTCGCTCAGACGCCCGACTGTGGCATTTCTTTTAAAGCCCTTTATGTGGTGTCGCTCAGACGCCCGATTGTGGCATTTCTTTTAAAGCCCTTTATGTGGTGTCGCTCAGACGCCCGACTGTGGCATTTCTTTTAAAGCCCTTTATGTGGTGTCGCTCAGACGCCCGACTGTGGCATTTCTCTTAAAGCCCTTTTTGTGGTGTCGCTCAGACGCCCGACTGTGGCATTGTTTGTTATTTCATACATTCTAATACTACTATGTTATTGCACTTTTATAAATAACTTGCTTGCACGCATCAGAGTTCTATTTATCTTTTGCGACTGACGTCATGAGCATATAATATTTTCAGCACATCATTGTTATATTATACCTATGTTCGTAATGTTTGCGAGTACATTCAAAGTACTCACTGGCTTGTCCCTGGCTATTGTCTTGGCCAGATTTTCTTGCACGGGGAGGAGCAACACGATGACAGCCCCGGAACCTAAGCAACGATGATAGCAGCCTCGTGAAGATAGGAGTTAGCCTAGTCAGCTGTTCCTGTGGGAATTGGAGTTCCATAGACACTGATGATCCACAAACCGCTTCCGCCATCAACCACTAGAAACCATTTGTTGTACTCACAGGCCAGAATGGTCTTGTACTTCATATTTTGTATTTTGCTTGGAATTTCTGTATCAAGTTGGAGCCTCATCAGCTAACAGTAATCCTGGGGCTGATGAGCACGACGGTCTTTTTCTGGAAATTTATACCCGGAAAAACCGGTCGTGACAGGGCCCTCCATGGCCAGGATCACCACCTGGGTGACTAGTCACTCGTCGATGTCAAGGTCTACGTAGAACCCATCGAAGGGGGCGGTGTTGTCGTCTGAAAACAGTAATTAAGCGAACATGAGTACAAAGGTACTCAGCAAGTCTTACATCAGAACCTACTATACATGCTTATTCTCAAGAAGGTGGTGGGGTTAATGCAGCAAGCCAGCTTTGACTCTTGGCTAAGCTATCCTACGGAACTTCACCAGTAAAAATAGTTTACGCACACGAGTCCACTAATCACCAACACAATAATCCACCGGGGATCCTCCCTCGTCATCCTACGAGAGGGCCATCCTCGGTACTCACACTTATCTTGAGTCTTTTAGTAGTATCCATTAACTTGTCTATGAACTGTGTAGGCAACCAAGTAGTCCTTTACCGCGGACGCGGCTATTTGAATAGTTTTATACCCTGCAGGGGTGTACTTCTTCATACACGCTTTCACCACTTACCGCCGCTTACACGACATGTACTCGGCAACCTTCAAGCGGAAGACCAGCGAGGGTGTCGACCACGGCCTACCTAAACACTTAAGTCTCTAGTCCAGTTTTATCGCCTATCCAGGTACCATCCGCAGGGAGTCTGGCCGAGGTTTCCACATACGGCCCCGAACGATGTGAACAGGGTCCCGAGACGCCTAGCGGGCGCCCGGCATACCTGGCCACGGTGTATCTACCGCAACATAGCCCACCCCTAGGGTCAGCGCTACGCACGACCGCCAACACATAACCTACAAACACCAGAAACTATTTGCAACTCCTGGACAGACTACTAAGGTGATTAAGAAGCCGAGAGGGACCATTGGTTTCGGGCCCAATGTACGGTAGTAACTGCATCTTAAGTCACACATACAGATCTCAGTTCTTAGGGACGGCCTCAATGAAACAACCCACCATGTACTCCTACATGGCCTCTCATCGATACCTTTACCAAAACATGTTCAACATATCCCTCACATTACCGACATAAGCATTTCACTCTAGCCCATCACCCAGATGAACCAGACCTGACACAACTCTAAGCATAGCAGGCATAGCAAGGTAGGAATCACATACATGGCTCAATCAACTCCTACACATGCTAGTGGGTTTCATCTAGTTACTGTGGCAATGACAGGTCATGCAGAGGATAAGGGTTCAACTACCGTAGCACACAGCAGTTTGAATCGCGTTGTCTTAATGCAGTAAACAAGAGCAGAAGCGAGAACATGGGTTTGTATCGGAATGATCAATAGTTGCTTGCCTGATGGAGTGGTAGTGGGATACTGCCCTTCGGTTGGATACTCGTGAATATCCTCGGAGGAAGAACCTACCACGAAGAACACATCGGAACACAATCAACACATGACGATATGCAACAATATGATGCATGCTATGACATGGCAATATGTGTGTCTTGGCCTAATGCAAGTTATAATAGAAAGGAATGAACTCATTTGAATCAAAGATTCAAATATTAGCTCATTAAGCATGGCCTTAATAGTGCATTTCCTTATTCTGCTTAAACAGCAAGGTAAACTTGTTTTGTCATTCATGAAACCATTACAGATGGATAGATTGAATTTTTTGATCATTTTTCATATATAAATCTTTGCATTTGGAGCTATGGTTGATTTTCTATGATTTTTAGAAGTTTTAAACATTTTCTGGAATTTCCTGAATAAAAATAAATCCAGTAACTCAATTACTATGTCAGCAATCCGTCAGGGTGACGTCAGTGGTCAACGGGGACGTCCAGGTCAAACCTAACTGGTGGGTCCCGCGTGTCAGTAGTTAATTAAGCTAATTATCTTTAATTAAAACTAATCTGATTTAGTTAACAGAGGGAGCCCACTTGTCATTGACTCAGGGAAGTCAACTGGGCCCACCCAGTCCACCTCTGTGGTCAAACACACCGGTCAACAGGGCTAATCCCGCCGGTGTTGAGTCGCCGGCGAGGCCGAGACGGTGGAGGGCTTCGGAAAAGGCCCTCAGGCGACCA
The DNA here is from genome assembly GCF_002162155.2 of Triticum dicoccoides. Taxonomy (NCBI): domain Eukaryota; kingdom Viridiplantae; phylum Streptophyta; class Magnoliopsida; order Poales; family Poaceae; genus Triticum; species Triticum dicoccoides. The sequence continues at coordinate 170,737,825 of NC_041380.1, read as the reverse complement.
AAACGACGGCGGAGAAGTGCTACACGTAGCTGGGGCTCGTGCGGATCTAGTGGGGCAAGTGGTTGGACACGGGGACGCCGGAAACGATGCCGGCGAGCTCGACAGCGGCGGCTCGAGTTCGGCCAACGGCGGGTTAGGCGATGCAGGGCGCTAGGGGAGGCGCTGGTGTGTGCTACTTGCTCCTGGTGAGGTGTGGAGCACGGTGGTGTGCCCGGCTTCAAGCCACTGTGGCTCTGGCCACGACGGCAACGAGGCACGGCACCGGCGAGCTTCGCCCGTGGTGGAAGATGGAGCTAGGGGACGGAAACGGAGGGGGCGAGCATGGGGAAAGGAGCAGGAGCTCACAGCGGAGTCGGGGAGGGGGCCAGCGAGCTCGAGGCGGTCCTGGTGACGGCGAATCGATCGGAGAAGGCTCGGGTGCCCGAGGTTGAAGACGAGGGTGAAGGCGGCGTTGCAGGGCCTTCGGTGATGCGTGGCTCGGTGGGGAGGACGAGGGAGTCGAGGCGGAGCTAATGAGCTCGTCGGAGAGGCGAGGGGATGGCTGTGGTGGCAACTACGGCGATCGGCAGCGAGGGACGCGCTCGGCCATCGCGGGAGAGGATGAGGGAGACGAGGGGGAGAGTGAGCGAGGATGAGAGGGGGACGTGGGGGTCGCGTGGCACCTCTAGGCGTCTCCCGGGCGTCGGCAGAAGCAGGAGGTGGCCGGCGCGTGGCTGGCGCATGGCGAGCACGCGCCCTTGCCTCCTGGCGCGAGGTAGGGGGTGATTGGTGCTGGCCAGTCGGCTGGGCCGAGCCAGGTAAGGCCCAGGTGGCTTCCTTCTCTTTTTTTTGATTTTGTTTCTGTTTTCTATTTAACTACAACTGTTTAGCTTTATAAAAATACTAAAACATTTCCAAAAATCCTGAAAATAAATGTAAGCTCTGTTTAGAATATTTCCAACAGGAAACATTTATTCCCAGAATTATTTGAGCATTTAAATTATTTTATAGCATTTAAATGCCCAAATTCAAATACTTATGATTTAATTCAATGACCTTCTGTTGACCTAGAAAATTGTGCACCAATTTTGCCAGAGGTTCTAACCTAAGACAAAGAGGGTGACCTTTTTAGAAGGGCATTTCAGGTTCATTGAAAATAATTTTAGTAAACCCTAGTTGTTTCTAGGGGGGTGTTGGGGGTTCTGTCATCCCCATTTCAAATTTAAGAGAAAAATAGACATGATGCACATTCTAATGCTTGAAGTAGCTAGGGTGTGACAACTCACCCCCACTCAAAAGAATCTCGTCCCGAGATTTAGGATCCTCCAGGAAGAAGGTGGGGTACTCAAGTCGAAGACGATCCTCCCTTTCCCAAGTGGCTTCTTTCTCGGAATGGTGTGACCATTGAACCTTGAGAAACTTGATATTCTGACGTCGAGTGGTACGCTTGGCTTGATCAAGGATACGAACGGGATATTCCCGGTAGGAGAGGTTATCTTGTAGATCAAGCGTTTCGTGGTCCACTCCACGGATAGGATCCACGAAGCAACGCCTGAGTTGTGAAACGTGGAAGACATCGTGAACTCTGGAAAGATGCGGAGGTAGTTCCAATTGGTAAGCAACTTCTCCTCGTTTGGCAAGAATGCGAAAGGGTCCAATGTAACGAGGAGCCAATTTGCCTTTGATACCGAAACGATGGGTTCCCTTTAATGGAGTAACCCGAAGGTAAGCCTTCTCTTCGACTTCTTAAGTCATAGGCTTATGTTTACGATCATATTGAGTCCTTTGACGAGATTGGGCTATTTTCAATTTCTCATGAATAACGCGAACCTGCTCTTCTGCTTCCTGAATCATATCCGGGCCAAAGAGTTGTCTTTCCCCGGTTTCTGACCAGTTAAGAGGCGTTCGACATTTTCTTCCATAGAGAACTTCAAAAGGAGCCTTGCCTAAGCTGGCTTGATAACTATTGTTATAAGCAAACTCCGTGAATGGAAGGCATTTCTGCCAACTCATTCCGAACGAGATGACAGAAGCTCGGAGCATATCTTCCAGAATTTGATTGAGTCGCTCTACTTGACCACTTGATTGAGGATGGAAGGCAGTGCTAAAGGAGAGACGAGTTCCCATAGCATTTTGGAAACTTTCCCAAAATCGAGAGGTGAAGAGACTCCCACGGTCTGAGTTAATTTCCAATGGAACACCATGAAGAGACACTATTCGGGAGATGTATAATTCGGCTAGCTGGCTAGCGGTGATACTCTCACGAACAGGTAGAAAGTGGGCTACTTTGGAAAGACGGTCGATCACGACGAAAATGGCATTATTCCCTCTCTTGGTCCTGGGAAACCCAGTGATGAAATCCATACTGATTTTATCCCATTTCCATTCGGGAATAGCCAAAGGTTGAAGGGTGCCAGCAGGCCATTGATGCTTTGCTTTAACACGACGACAAACATCGCAATTAGCAATATATTGAGCAATTTCTCTCTTCATCCTAGTCCACCAAAACCTCTGGCGTAGGTCTTGATACATTTTAGTACTACCGGGATGAATGGTGAGAGGGGATTCATGAGCTTCCTTAAGGATCAGCCGCCTCAGGTTTCGTGCCTTTGGAACAACTAGGCGATTACCAAAGTATACGACACCTTGATCATCAATGGAGAAACAATTCGCGACTCCTCTCTTAATGTTTCTCTTAATACGGGAGATTCCCGGATCTACCTTCTGTGCCTTGATGATTTGATCCATAAGGGTAGGTTTCGCCACCAGGGTGGATAGGAATCCTTGAGGAACAATGTGAAGATTTAGCTTACGAAATTCCTCATGGAGAAATGGTTGACTTTGTTGTAACATCAGGTTGTTACAATAGGACTTACGGCTTAGCGCATAAGCCATGACATTGGCTTTGCCCGGGGTGTAACTTATTCCTAAGTCGTAATCCGAGATCAACTCAACCCAACGTCTTTGCCTGAGATTCAAATCTGGTTGGGTGAAGATATATTTCAAACTTTGGTGATCGGTGAAGATCTCGCAACGATTACCGAGAAGGTAATGTCGCCAGGTTTAAGTGCATGGACTACAGCTGCAAGCTCTAGATCATGTGTGGGATAATTTTCCTCATGTGGGTGTAATTGCCGTGAAGCATAGGCAATTACCTAACGATCTTGCATGAGTATGCAACCTAGTCCTTGTCGCGAGGCGTCGCAATAGATAATAAAGTCCTTGGAGAAATCTGGTGGTACCAGTACGGGAGCAGATGTCAGGCATCTTTTCAGTTCCTGAAAACTGAACTCGCACTGTGGAGTCCACTCGAACTTTTTATCTTTCTTCAGGAGTTCAGTTAGAGGTTTAGCAACCTTGGAGAAATTCTCGATGAAGCGGCGGCAATAGCTCGCTAAGCCAAGGAAGCTCTGAACTTGCTTAACCGTCTCAGGTGGAGTCCAATCAAGGACGGCTTGAACTCGCTCGGGATTGACAGCAATACCCTTGCCAGAGATTACATGGCCTAGATAGGTCACTTCTGGCAACCAAAATTCACACTTGGAGAATTTGGCATAAAGGCGATGCTCTCGAAGTTTCATCAATACCAGCCTTAGATGTTCGGCATGTTCCTCTTCATTCTTGGAGTAGATGAGTATGTCATCGAGGTATACTACGACAAATTTGTCCAAGTACTCCATGAAAACTGAGTTCATTAACCGGGAGAAGGTGGCTGGGGCATTGGTTAAACCGAAGGACATCACGGTGTATTCGTATTGGCCATAACGAGTAACAAAGGCCGTTTTGGGAATGTCCTCGTTTCTGATTTTGATTTGATGGTAGCCCAACCTCAAATCCATCTTGGAGAAGACTGAGGATCCAGCGAGCTTATCATACAGATCGTTAATCCTGGGAAGCGGGTATTTGTTCTTGATGGTGACCAGATTGACAGGGCGGTAGTCTACAACCATTCGATCCGTTCCATCCTTCTTCTTCACGAAGAGGACGGGACAAGCCCAAGGAGAGGAACTAGGACGGATGAAACCCTTTTTCAAGGACTCATCCAGTTGGTTCTTAAGCTCGGCTAGTTCTAAGGGTGCCATCTTGTAGGGTCTTCTAGAAATTGGAACGGTTCCTGGAACAAGGTCTATCACAAACTCGACATCCCTGTCAGGTGGAACACCTGGTAGTTCTTCTGGAAAGACATCCGAAAAATCTCGGACTACCGGAACATCCTCAAGGTCTGGAAGGGGGTTGGCATTTAAGGAGTAAAACTGGCGCTTGGCCACTCGAGTTAAGACATTGACTGTCTTGCCCGATGGGTGAGTAAGTTGAACGGTTCTAGTGGCACAATCGATCTTAGCATAATGAGCTGACATCCAGTCCATACCCAAGATGATGTTTATGTCCAAGGACTTGAGAGCTATTAAGGATGCAAGGAAAACAAGTCTATCGACAAGGATTTCGTTCCCATGGCTTACTCTAGAAGTTTGCCATCTAGAGCCAGGGGTTTGAATTTCCATGGTAGAGGGCATGTCACAGAATGTCGTGTTGTGCAATCGAGCATAGTTCTCGGATATGAATGAATGAGATGCTCCAGTATCGAAAAGAACAGATGCCGGATGGCAGTTAACAAGGAGCGTACCAAGGACGACATTGGGATCCTCATGAGCCTCCTCGGCTGAAACATAGTTGACATGGCCACGTGTAGTGGTGGCCGGCTTGGCGTAGAATGTTTTTCCCCCGGGCTTACCACGGCCAACGGACTTCCCAGTTTGATTGGGGTTGTTGTTCAGGGGACACTCTCGGCTATAGTGACCCGGCTCTCCACACTTAAAGCGTGTCACCACATTGGAGCGTGGAGCAGCATTAGCGGCGGGGCCACCATAGGGCTTGGGCGGTGCAAATTTCTGGTTGGGACGAGGCGCCTCAAAGGATGGCCTCGGAATGAACCTGGGTGGCAGTGCTGTGCTTGGAATCCACACCCGGCGCTTCTGAGCTCCAGAGCCGGATGAAGAGCCAAAGTCACGGGAGTGCTTGCGTGAAGCGTCATAATCAGTCTAGCCTGTCTCAGCACTGATGGCTTTATTGACCAACTTCTGAAAGGAGGTGCACTCGTGCAGACGAAGATCGCGGCGAAGCTCAGGGCTAAGTCCCTTGCGGAACCTTGCCTGCTTCTTAGCGTCAGTAGATACTTCTTCAGTAGCATAGCGTGCCAGATATCCGAATTCACGACTATAAGCATCCACAGTCAGTCTTCCTTGGGTGAAGTTGCAGAACTCCTCCCTCTTGCGATCCATGAGACCTTCCGGAATGTGATGCTCACGGAAAGCCTCACTGAACTCAGCCCAAGTAGTAATTTGGCCGACCGGGCGCATAGCTTCGAAGTTTTCCCACCAAAGGCTAGCAGGGCCTTCGAGGTGATAGGCAACATAGGTAACCTTGTCGGCTTCAGCTACGTTGGCAGAACGTAGCTTGTGAGTGATGCTGCGAAGCCAGTCATCCGCGTCGAGGGGCTCGACGGAATGGTTAAACTTTGGCAGGTACAGCTTGATAAAGTCATTGATTGACACCAGGTCATTTCGCGGGTGGCGGGCAGTGTTCTGCTCAATCTGCTCCAGCAGGCGGTTAGTCTCACACTTGTTTCTTTCTGCCTCCAGCATCACTTCGGCCAGAGAAGGCGGGTGAGGCAGATTTTCACCCCTAGCTGCACTGGCTTCCCCCTGCTCCGAGGCAGCAGGGTTGCTGCGGGTGTTGACCATCCTAGGAGAAAACAAGTCAATGGTTTAGATAAGGATGGCTCAAACTTAGCAAGGAGTGCAGAATGTAATGGATAACTCGGAATGCAGAGATGTTCATCCGTATGTCATGGTAATATAAAACTGCCATATATATACCAACGGTCATACACATCATACATAGTTTAGTACAAGCCCAGGCTATAGTACAACTATGATGAAAGACGTTACATCTCATCGGAGGCATTCCAAGCTCCTATGCATTATTTGTCTACACCTCTGGAATTGATTACACACAAAGTCATATTCCACAAATCACGCAGGACAGTGGAGATACAACTATTACAATACTAGTGGTACTACTACTAACTCAGACAGCTCCATAGTAGTTCTCATAGAAGTCACCTCCATAGCCTGGAAGTTCAACGTGACCATCCGGGAACAGACGATCCTGAGGAGCCTGTGGACCATAGAGTCTAGGATGAGGTCTTGGACCAACAAACGGTGGCCTGCGAGGACCACGGGGTGGGGTGATGCCTCCCACATCACGCCAATCCACCATGTCTGGCAGATCTGATCTCACAGGATACAGATCCCTTGTATCCATACATCCAGCTTGCACCGCAGGTGCAAACCGAGTCAATGTGGCCCAATGATCAGCACGGGTATTGAAAAGCTCCAGCCTCAAGGCCCGATTCTCTCAGTCCTTATCTTCGAGCATCTCGGCAGTGGTACGAGTTAATGAGTCCTCCTGAGTGGAGTCAGCATATATAGCCTGAAGATACCCTTGCGCTCCCGGAAGTGAAGCTGGCATGTAACGGAAGTCGATGTTCCGAAGCAGGCCAGTCCAGACTCGCAAGATGGTCATCATGGAATAGGCAGCATCCTGCACAACCATCTCAACAATAACCCCGAGTCCATAGGAACAGTGAAGGGGCTCGATAGATCCAGGATAAGAAGGAAATATCCTGACGGTGCAGAGATATTGGCTTTGATTAAAGTCGCGGAACTGCTCCTCGACGGTGTATTCAGGATACCAAAGGTAGCCCGTCTCGATCATTACCCGGACTAACCTAGCAGTATGACCGGGCACGTCGAGGCACCGGGTCAGGCGAACCACTTGGTTTTGAACATGGTTGGCCATCTGAAAGCACAACCACAATGTAACGACATCAGAATTTCTAGGGAAAATCGGACAGCATAACAGCTATAAATGCTCAGAAAAAGATTTGAGACATCCACAACACTTCGCAATACCACTCAACAACATCATATCAAGATTCTGATCCAATTAGCAACATACTAAGAATAGTAGAAACTGAACTGGGACTGGTAACAACAATCCTATAAGCTACTACGGATTAGTAACACGTGAACCTGATAGAAGAAGAGATCCCAGTCCTTAACCCACATTGAATGAGAAGAGAATGACTCAGATCAGAGGCATAGGGTAAAGGAGTAAAAGAGCCTTACGTTCCCTCCCATAATCAATTCCCCTACATATAAATAAAGCATTTCTAGACTCGACATCGACCAGTTTGGCTCAACGAACCTACAGGCAGTCCGGCTCTGATGCCAACGGTGTCAGGACCCCGATTCCAAGTCACATCGATCTAGCCGGTAACACCTCATATCACTTTGCGGCCTCACGCACGGTATCCCACGGGTGTCACCTTACCATGGCCGGGACCGTTTGCGCCTTTTGGCTCACGTATATGATAGTGTCACTAGTATCCATATGACAGAGAACCCGGGCCGACATGGCTAGTCGTGAACCCAAAGCGGCACAGACCTATGGAGATAGGCATACATGAATCACATCAAACATGTCGGTCATCAGCGAGTGATTCCGGGCTGTAGCACTGGGCTAACAGGACTCCGGGAAACCCGGGCTGTAGCAGGCTAGGCAGGACTCCGGAAGTCACCGCATGACATTTCCCCGAAGGGACAGACATAGGAACGAAGTGAAACACATGCCGGCCAGTCAAGTGTCCTGAACAGTAGTGCTGGGCTAGCAGGACTCCGGTGAACCGGGCTGTAGTGGACTACTATGGCTCGAGGAACACTAGACTACATTTCCCCATAAGAAAGGCTGCCAAGGATAAACAACTAGATTGTCGGATCCCACTCATACCAAGCATTTCAATCATACACACAATATGCCCGATATGAGTATATACAACATGGCATCACAACAAAACTCTACAACTCAAGTACTTTATTTAAAGGCTCCAGAGAGCCATACATAACATGTTCATACAGATAGGGGTCACATGACCCGACACTCAAGTCATACACTCATACAAGCACATGCAGAAGCAACTAGTCTGAATACAGACTCTAGAAAGAAAGAAGGCTTCTCGAAGCTTGTCTATCTACATAGGGCCCTCCATGGCCAGGATCACCACCTGGGTGGCTAGTTACTCGTCGATGTCAAGGTCTACGTAGAACCCATCGAAGGGGGCGGTGACGCCGGAAACGACACTGGCGAGCTCGACAGCGGCGGCCGGAGTTCGGCCAACGGCGGGTTAGGCGATGCAGGGCGCTAGGGGAGGCGCTGGTGTGTGCTACGTGCTCCTGGTGAGGTGTGGAGCACGGTGGTGTGCCCGGCTTCAAGCCACTGTGGCTTTGGCCACGATGGCGACGAGGCACAACACCGACGAGCTTCGGCCGTGGTGGAAGATGGAGCTAGGGGACGGAAACGGAGAGGGCAAGCATGGGGAAAGAAGCAGGAGCTCACAGCGGAGTCGGGGAGGGGGTCAGCGAGCTCGGGGAGGTCCTGGCGACAGCGAATCGACCGGAGAAGGCTCGGGTGCCCGAGGTTGAAGACGAGGGCGAAGGCGGCGTTGTAGGGCCTCCGGCGATGTGTGGCTCGGTGGGGAGGACGAGGGAGTCGAGGCGGAGCTAATGAGCTCGTCGGAGAGGTGAGGGGATGGCTGTGGTGGCAACTACGGCGATCGGCAGCGAGGCACGCGCTCGGCCATCGCGGGAGAGGATGAGGGAGACGAGGGGGAGAGTGAGCGAGGATGAGAGGGGGACGTGGGGGTCGCGTGGCACCTCCAGGCGTCTCCCGGGCGTCGGCAGAAGCAGGAGGTGGCCGGCGCGTGGCCGGCGCGCGGCGAGCACGCGCCCCTGCCTCCTAGCGCGAGGTAGGGGGTGATTGGCGCTGGCCAGTCGGCTGGGCCGAGCCAGGTAAGGCCCAGGTGGCTTCCTTCTCTTTTTTTTGATTTTGTTTCTGTTTTCTATTTAACTGCAACTGTTTAGCTTTATTAAAAATACTAAAACATTTCCAAAAATCCTGAAAATAAATGTAAGCTCTGTTTAGAATATTTCCAACAGGAAACATTTATTCCCAGAATTATTTGAGCATTTAAATTATTTTATAGCATTTAAATGCCCAAATTCAAATACTTATGATTTAATTCAATGACCTTCTGTTGACCTAGAAAATTGTACACCAATTTTGCCAGAGGTTCTAACCTAAGACAAATAGGGTGAACTTTTTAGAAGGGCATTTCAGGTTCATTGAAAATAATTTTAGTAAACGCTAGTTGTTTCCAGGGGGGTGTTGGGGGTTCTGTCATCCCTATTTCAAATTTAAGAGAAAAGTAGACATGATGCACATTCTAATGCTTGAACTAGCTAGGGTGTGACATTACGAGGCATACTTCATTAGAAAGAGTTCATGGATGCGAATCATGTACGATAAGGCAACTATCACAAATGTTTAGTTCGCTCGCACCGTTTTTATATTGTCTGACATCGCACATTGAGGGAGTCTAGGATTAGGGGGTCTCCGGATAGCCGGACTATAAACTTTGGCTGGACTGTTGGACTATGAAGATACAAGATTAAAGACTTTGTCTCATGTCCGGATGGGACTCTATTTGGCGTGGAAGGCAAGCTTAGGCAATACGGATATGTATATCTCCTCATTTGTAACCGACCTTGTGTAACCCTAGCCCTTTCCGGTGTCTATATAAACCGGAGAGTTTTAGTCCGTAGGACAACATACAATCATACCATAGGCTAGCCTCTAGGGTTTAGCCTCTTCGATCTCGTGGTAGATCAACTCTTGTAATACTCATATCATCAAGAATAAATCAAGCAGGACGTAGGGTTTTACCTCCATCAAGAGGGCCCGAACCTGGGTAAAACATCATGTTCCCTGCCTCCTGTTACCATCCGCCTTAGACGCACAGTTCGGGACCCCTACCCGAGATCCGCCGGTTTTGACACCGACATGGTGCTTTCATTGAGAGTTCCTCTGTGTCGTCGCCGTTAGGCTTGATGGCTCCTTCTATCATCGATAGCAATGTAGTCCAGGGTGAGACTTTTCTCCCCGGACAGATCTTTGTGTTCGGCGGCTTTGCACTACGGGCCAATTCGCTTGGCCATCTGGAGCAGATTGAAAATTACGCCCCTGGCCACCAGGTCAGGTTTGGAAGCTTAAACTACATGGCCGATATCCGGGGAGACTTGAACTTCGACGGATTCGAGCCTCTGCCTTGTGCGCCATGCGGTCATGATCAGTACAATTTAGCTCTACCATCACACAATGTTCAAGAGATCGCACCGGCAGCTGCTCCGACCCTCAATTCGGAGCCAGTTGTGCCGTCCATGGACGCGTGGATGGACCCCGCCATGGAGGCCTTACCCTTAGCGGCGATCGAGCCGAACATCGAGCTTCCCCTGCACGAGAGCCGTGTTGTTAGACTGCCGGATCCTTCTCCGGCCATGGACTCTGAACTGCCTGCGCCCATTCCTATCGAATCCGATTGGGCGCCCATCATGGAGTTTACCTCCGTGGATATTTTTCAGCACTCGCCCTTTGGCGACATACTGAACTCATTAAGGTCTCTCTCCTTGTCTGGAGAATCCTGGCCGAACTATGTCCGGGAGGACTGGGATGCAGATGACGAAGAAATTCGCTGCCCACCCACCACCCACTTAGTAGCCACTGTCGGTGACTTAACCGACATGCTCGACTTTGACTCCGAAGACATCGACGGTATGGACGGCGATGCGGGAGACGAAGAGGAACCACTGCCATAGGGCACTGGACAGCCACCTCATCATACGATATATACATGGTGGACACACCCAAAGAAGGCAATGGCGACGAGACAGCGGAGGATGCCCCCTCCAAGAAGCAACCCAAGCGCCAACGTCAGCGGCACCGCTCTAAGTCCCGCCAAAGCAAAAGTGGTGATACCGGCACAGGAGACAATAACACTCCGGATAGTGCCGAAGATGGCAACAATCCCCTCCAACACGATCCAGGACAGGAGGATGGAAAGGCCAGCCCTCCAGAGAGAGCGGCAGATGGAGAGGTGGAGGATGATAATTACATGCCCCCCTCCAAAGACGAGGCAAGCCTCGACGATGATGAATTCGTCATGCCAGAGGATCCCGTCGAACAAGAGTGCTTCAAGCGCCGGCTTATAGCCACATCAAATAGCCTTAAGAAAAAGTAGCAGCAGCTTCAAGCTGATCAAGATCTGCTAGGTGACAGATGGACTGAAGTCCTCGCAACCGAGGAATATAAACTCGAATGCCCCTCCAAGAGTTACCCAAAATGCAGGCTGCTACCCCGACTACAGGAAGAAGCGTATGACGCGACTGACCGGCCACCTCGTGGCCGCGATAGAGAGGCATTCCAGCCAAAAGCTCAGCCCGCACCCCGACATCATTCAAATAAAAATGCATGGGGAAATACACCAGACCTGCGAGACATATGGGAGGACAAAGAAAAACATGCAAGATTGATCTACGGATCACGAGGGCGCGCCACTATGCGAGACGATAAACGTCACGCCGGATACAGTAAAAGTAAATCCGGCCGAGCCAAACACAGCGGGCAAGACCCATTTGAGCTGGTCGTGATATTGCCCAATACAGAGGCGCCGCACACACCTTATGCTTCACAGACGAAGTCATGGATCATCAAATCCCAGAGGGTTTCAAACCCGTAAATATAGAATCATACGACGACACAACAGATCTTGCGGTATGGATCAAGGATTTCCTCCTGCATATCCACATGGCACGCGGTGATGATCTACACGTCATTAAATACCTCCCACTCAAACTCAAAGGACCAGCTCGGCATTGGCTCAACAGCTTGCCAACAGAGTCCATTGGCTGTTGGAAGATCTGGAAGCCGCATTCCTCGACAACTTTCAGGGCACTTACGTGCGACCACCAGACGCCGATAACCTAAGCCATATAATTCAGCAGCCAGAGGAATCGGCCAGGCAATTCTGGACACGATTCCTAACAAAGAAAAATCAAATCATCAACTGTCCCGATGCAGAGGCCTTAGCAGCTTTTAAACACAACATCCGCGACGAGTGGCTAGCCCGGCACCTTGGTCAGGAAAAGCCGAAATCTATGGCAGCCCTCACGACACTCATGACCCGCTTTTGTGCGGGAGAAGACAGCTGGCTGGCTCCTAGTAATAACATATTAAGGAGCCGTGGTACTTCGGATACCAAGGACGGCAATGGCAGGTCACGTCGAAATAAACATAAGCGCCACATTAACAGCGACAATACCAAGGATACGGCAGTCAATGCCGGATTCAAAGGCTCTAAACCCGGTCAGCGGAAAAAGCCATTTAAAAGAAGCACTTCGGGCCCGTCCAATTTGGACCGCATACTCAATCGCTCGTGTCAAATACACGACACCCCCGACAAGCCAGCCAACCACACCAATAGGGATTGTTGGGTATTCAAGCAGGCCGGCAAGTTAATTGCCGAAAACGAAGATAAGGGGCCACATAGTGATGACGAGGAAGAGCCCCGGCAGCCGAACACCACAGGACAGAAGAGGTTCCCCCCACAAGTGCGGACGGTGAACATGATATATGCAACCCACATCCCCAAGATGGAGCGGAAACGTGCGTTCAGGGACGTATATGCGTTGGAGCCAGTCGCCCCAAAATTCAAACCATGGTCCTCCTGTCCGATCACCTTCGATCGCAGGGACCACCCAACTAGTATCCGTCAAGGCGGATTCGCCGCACTAGCCCTAGACCCAATCATCGATGGATTTCACCTCACTCGAGTCCTTATGGATGGTGGCAGTAGCCTGAACCTGCTTTACCAGGACACAGTGCACAAAATGAGTATAGACCCCTCAAGGATCAAACCCACAAACACGACCTTTAAAGGCGTCATTCCAGGTGTAGAGGCCCATTGCACAGGCTCAATTACACTGGAAGTGGTCTTCAGATCCCTGGATAACTTCCGAAGCGAAGAATTAATCTTCGATATGGTCTCGTTCCACAGTGTCTATCATGCACTGGTCGGGTGAACCACATTTGTGACATTCAATGCGGTACCGCATTATGCATACCTCAAGCTCAAGATGCCAGGACCTCGGGGGGTCATCATAGTTAATGGAAACATAGATCGCTCTCTCCGCACGGAGGAGCACACTGCGGCCCTCGCAGCAGAAGCGCAAAGCAGCCTCTCAAGGCAATCCACCAGTTCGTCGTTTCAAGACCCGGACACCTTCAAGCGCGCTCAGAGTAATCGGCAACTAGACAGCCTGGCACGATCTGAGCTCGCATAGCAATGCGGCCCCCACCCCAGTCCCAGCCAAACGGTGAAATCCGTGCCACGCGTACATAATTACACATTAAAAATACCATGGGCAAAGGTGGGGAGGGGGGCACAGCTATGGCACGCCCCAAGACGCGGCTTAAACCGCAATAGGGGCTTCCCGCTTTGTTATCTTTCTCTTTTCAAAACTTTAATCTCTGGAAACCCTAACCAGCAGCATGATTGCTGAACACATGATACAGCAACCAAGGAGGCAGAAAGCTACGTCACACCACGGAACTCCCAGGTGGATTACGATAACGAGTGAAATATTTGCTTTAATACTATTCCTCAGCTTGCCCTTGGAAGGGACATGTCAAACAGTCCTATTTTTTGCTTATTGCACTGCATGTATCATTCTGCTTTAACGCACCTTTTCGAATAAACAATGCATAGCATTAAGACTATTATTGCATTCTTCTTTTTATATATGTGTTCATTAATGACACCTTGCAACCGTATACTCTAGTGCGGACAATATGCTAGGGGCTTACGCATACCACACAATATGGTGTGAGAAGTCCGAACACTTTCACAAGTGCGACACCCCGAACTTATAGCATTATATGCATCAGCTCTGAATCATGTCTTTGGTCAAATGTTGGGTTTGCCCGGCTCCTATGTTTTGGTACCTTACGTTCTGCTCTATCGGCTAAGGTAGCACTAGGAGAACTACTGCGATTGTGACCCGGTTCGGCTGGGCTAAGCACCTCAGTAGAGAAAGCTAAAACTGACTGTCATGATAAGGCGAGAGACTGGTCGCTGTTCGAGAGGTTTTCGAGTCCCTAAAGGCTTATGCCGCTTAGAGCGAGGAGTCAGTCCTGTCCGGCTTAAAGGCGTGTATCACGCCCCAAATTCGGCCTTCCGAATACCAGGGGCTTCGCCGAAATTTAAAATTATAGAATTCTATGGCTAAGTGAGAGTGATAAAGCATTATTAGTCCGGTTGCCTTGTTCGTTGTGCTGAGCACCTCCCTCGAAGTTCCCAAAAATGGGAACAAGAGTGCTCTGGTTTATCCCGAACACCCCAGCCTCGTGGCATGGGGGCAGAAGCCAAGGACTTGCCATCTCTCAGATTGGATAAACAGCCAAACAGAAGGTAATATTTTAAATTCAAACAAGCATTGCATAGCGCATATGAACAAGTTTTCATAACTACAGGATTACACAAGCAAGTTTACTCGAATATTATATCTTTGGTACACTCGTCCGCTATGAGACGGGCACCCTTCAGGACACCCTCATAGTACATCTCAGGGTGGCGATGCTCCTGGAGAGCTCCGGATTCGGGTAAGTAATAGGTAATTTACTTTCACATGCTTGCTTTGCATATAGAATGCCTTACCTGCCGCAATTTTCTTCATCGTGTTAATCTCCTGGAGGGCCTTTTGGGATTCAGCCTTGGCATTCTTCACGCTCTCACGGGCCACGGCAAGCTCAGACTCTCACGTCTTCGAGTCAAGCTCCAACGCCTCATGCTTCGTCACGAGAGCTTGGAGCTCATGCTGCACCTCGCCCACCCGAGCCTCTTGCCTATCCCGCTTAGTGCGCTCCTTGGCCGCTTTGTTTTCGGCCTCGGATAGCGCTTGCTTCAGGGTTGCCACCTCGGTCGTGGCCCCTGGCAAATTTACGATGATCCTATCATTTTGTAATCGCACCTTTTTATATATTTATCTCTATACACTAGGTACTACTTACCTTTGTTCTCCTCGAGCTACCTCTTGGCAAGGCCGAGCTCGTCCTTGGACCCTTTAAGGTCCTGCTTTAGTGCGGCAACCTCCGCAGTCAGTGCGGCAGATGCCAGCAGCGAAGCCTGCATACGCATATTGACATACTTATATTAGACTCCTGCGATATTGTTTGATCTTCTGTTCGGCTTTTCTTTGTGCACACCGAACAGAGCATCAGGGGCTACTGTCTATGCGGTAATATTTTTCCCCATATTTTAAAAACTTACCTCAAAGCCTGTTAGAAGGCTGGCACATGCTTCAGTCAATCCGCTCTTGGCGGATTGAACTTTCTAGATCACCGCACTCATAATAGTGCGGTGCTCTTAGTCGATGGAAGCGCTGCGAAGCGCTCCCAGCAGAGTGTCCGGTGCCTCTGGTTGGACAGGGGTCACCGGCACAGGCGTCTTGCCCCTTTTGGAAGGAGGCCCCCTGCCTGAGTCCGAAACCATTGGAGGTTCCGGAGCAGTGTTCGGCTGAGGGCCGAACTCGGAGCCCTCAGGAGCTTTCCTCCCTTCGCTCCCGGAGTCCGGAAGGTCGCCTTGAGGCGCCTCCAGGACTGTCTCCCCTCGACCCAATGCCTCTTGAGACAACACCAAGACATCGTCCGCAGGGCAAGGGGAGGGGGCGGTCAGAGGTGGATCGCTATCCATATCCGACGAGCCGAGGGAGCCGTCCGATGATACGTCGATACGGGCTCGTGGTGGTCTGCATAATTATAATTCGGCGTTAGGAGAAGCGGTGCGACAAAGGTATGCTATGAATTACTCTGGCATCCGAATTACTTACGACTTCACTACGGGCTTGGCCCTGAGCAGCTACTCGTCTTCGCCTTCGACGGCGGTGCTGGAGTAGTCCGGAGGGAGAGTCCTTCCGTTCTTG
>NC_041380.1:170676839-170721597 GCF_002162155.2 Triticum dicoccoides | reverse complement strand
CCCCAACTGAAGGGGGAGCATCTTCTTCTTCCTCCTCGTCTTCGGGGGAGGAGTGTGTCGTAGAGTTATCGGACGATGAGTCCGATAACGCCAGGCATCGGGAACTCTTTCGGGTTCCCTTGGCCTTCTTGGTCTTCTCCGGCACCTTATAAGGGGCCGGAGTCAGCATCTCTGTAAGGAGAGCGTCCGCAGTGTCTTCGGGCAGAGGGGCCGGACAGTTAATTTGCCCCGACGTCTCCACCCAGTCCTGTCAAAGGCATGGAGATCAGACCCCGCACATAATTAAGCTAAGGGAAATAAAATATCCTACCGGATGTATAGAACTCACCGAATGCGCTCGACGCTTCGCGCTTAGCCCGTGGTCCTCGGTGAGGAAGGGAGGGACCTCGGCGCCCTTGAATAGCACCTTCCGGGCATCCTCATGTGTTGTGTCGAAGAGCCTGTTCATAGTTTGGTGCTGGGCCGGGTCGAACTCCCACAAATTGAAAGCCCGTCGTTGACACGGGAGGATCCGTCGGATGAGCATAACCTGGACTACGTTGACGAGTTTGAGCTTCTTGCTCACCATGTTTTGGATACATGTTTGGAGTACGGTCAGCTCTCCCGAACTACCCAAGGACAGGCCCTTATCTTGCTAGGAGGTGAGCCACGTGGGGATGCCGGATCGGAACTCGGGGGTCGGTGCCCATTCAGGGTCACGCGGTTCGGTGATATAGAACCACCCTGATTGCCACCCCTTTATGGTCTCCACGAAGGAGCCCTCGAGCCATGTGACGTTGGGCATCTTGCCCAACATGGCGCCTCCGCACTCTGCCTGGCGGCCTCTCACTACCTTCGGCTTGATATTAAAGTTCTTCAGCCATAAGCCGAAGTGGGGCTTGATGCGGAGGAAGGCCTCACACACGACGATAAACGCCGAGATGTTGAGGATGAAGTTCGGGGCCAGATCGTGGAAATCCAGGCCATAGTAGAACATGAGCCCCTGGACGAATGGGTGGAGAGGGAATCCCAATCCGCGGAGGAAATGGGTAAGGAACACGACCCTCTCATGGGGCCTGGGTTTGGGGATGAGATGCCCCTCATCTGGGAGCCGGTGCGCTATGTCGTCGGACAGGTATCCGACTCTCCTCAGCTTCTTGATGTGTCCCTCCGTGACGGAGAAGACCATCCACCTGCCTCCCGCTCCAGACATGGTTGGAGAGGTTTGAGGTGGGAAGTGTGGACTTGGGCGCTGGAGCTCGAGTGTGCGAAAATGGATGAGCAAAGGAGGAAGAACGCGTGGATGAAAAGGTGAATCCTTATCCCTTTATATGGGCGGACAAAACTATGCGTCCCCACTAGCCTGGTATAACTCGCTTATCCCCAAAGCACCGTAATCGATGGCGCAGTTGGATTACCCACGACCATATTGATGAGAATCCCGTAATTAGGGGAACACGATCTCTACTTTGACAAGACGTGTCAAGAAACCGCCGCTAGTTAAAGGAAACGGTTCGAAAGATCACCGGGGCATGGCACAATGTCGTGTTGCCAAAACAAGTCAGCAAATTAGATTTGTGGAAATATCATTCTCTCTACGGTGGTATGTGGAACTTATTTTGCAGGGTCGGACACTATCCTTGTATTCAAATTCTTCCGTGGTGTATTAGGAGGAGGAACCCGCCTTGCAATGCCGAAGACAATACTGCGCGCCCGACTCATCGTCATTGAAGCCTGGTTTAGGGGCTACTGAGGGAGTCCTGGATTAGGGGTTCTCTGAACAGCCAGACTATATCCTTTGGCCGGACTGTTGGACTATGAAGAAACAAGATTGAAGACTTCGTCTCGTGTCCGGATGGGACTCTACTTGGCGTGGAAGGCAAGCTTAGGCAATACGGATATGTATATCTCCTCCTTTGTAACCGACCTTGTGTAACCCTAGCCCTTTTCGGTGTCTATATAAGCCGGAGGGTTTTAGTCCGTAGGACAACATACGATTATACCATAGGCTAGCTTCTAGGGTTTAGCCTCTTTGATCTCGTGGTAGATCAACTCTTGTAATACTCATATCATCAAGAATAAATCAAGAAGGACGTAGGGTTTTACCTCCATCAAGAGGGCCGAACCTAGGTAAAACATCGTGTTCCCTGCCTCCTGTTACCATCCGCCTTAGACGCACAGTTCGGGACCCCCTACCCGAGATCCGCCAGTTTTGACACCGACACACATGCTTTGCGAACAACAACTGTCTGCATGCTTGCACACATTTCCTCTCTGTGAACCATGTTGGATTATAGTATATATCACAAACGTTTGTGTTTTACCAATAGTGTGTGCTATAATGACCTAGAGGGAGAAATTACACCATAATTTAATTGCTGCTATTTAAAATTATATGGGATTTGAATTTGAATTTGAATTTGAATGTATACTACAGCTTTATTCATATCCATCAGGTTCAAACAACCAATGCATTATTCGATTCATAGGTACATATGTTCAGGAATTACATAAAAACCAAATAAAGAATGATGAACCACAGTTGTATACTTGTAATGTTAAAGACGGTAAAGAAAGAGGCAAAATACATTCTGGTTGCTGAACAAGGTGAAGCAGAATGCCCATATTGTGCCCTCCTCCATGCAGAAGGCACGCACGACTCTAGTCCAACCTCTTGTGATGGACGACCGCCCCTTCTTCACGGTCTTCATGAAAACATCTAGATAATCATCGTGTTCTGGTAGAAATACTTTAACCTTTGCATGCCCACCAATCATGTAGTTTGAGAGGTAATCCTGAGTAAACTGCTTTGGGAACCACTTCAAATGAAAAAGATTCATACATTGTCATCTAACACAACTCATTATGGGTAGTAAAAAGAAGGCTGAAGAGTTCTTACTTACCATCCTATTGTTTGCTATTGTCTTGGATAAAGTGTAAAATATAGTGTAATTGCCATCTTTTGACCCATTTTACTAACAATCTTTATCAACTTCCTCACTTGATGGTGGTTTATTGATATCTCATTGCCCCATACGCTGAAAGGGTCGAAGCACGGATCTTTACCAATGACGTATGTACCTAAAAGCACCAAGTTAATATTAGAAGCTAAACAGCAATTGCACAATGATGTAGTACAACACTCTTTTATAATATCTTATAACATCCAATATACTCACATATTAGATGAATTACCATCTTATATTATGGGCCAGAAGGAGTTTATTGCATTCTTTCAAACTATCGGCTGATTAACTATTGTTGTATCCATGGGTTAGAGTTAGTTTGAGCTAGTTCAGGCTCAAATAGCCGTAAAGTATATCCAAACACGAGGGCTAGTTTGAGCTAGTTGCACCTAACCCACCCAAAAAACTATACAACCCAAAAGGTGCCAATTGGAGCTAGTTCTCCTAGTGCATTTATTGTCAATCTAAACCTATCATCCAAACACCTCTTTGGATGGAGTTAGTTCAAGGTTAGCCATGAGCTAGAAACTAACTCTAATCTCTAGCTAAGTTGAGTATCCAAACATGGTTGTGTTGTTGTTGATACTGCTGCTCTTCTACGTATATCTAGACATCATCAGAACATTAAGGTAACACTCTTCCTTGTTTCTATGTAGCCTAAGATTGCATATTTAGACATGAAGTACAGTGCATGTTGCTATGTAGCCTCTGATATATTACATATGGACCTAGTTAACCTAACGATAAATGGGTTACAGATATATTCAGTTAAAAGTATGATGCAACGATTAGTCCCTTATCAGCCCTCGGCCTATATGATACCAACTACCGATATCCTAAACAGTGAGTATGTATAAGCCATGGGATGAAACTAACCTCAATGGAAAACAGCAGTCGTTCACAAAATTGTCCTGTGCAGGTACATAAAGAGGCATGCTAAGCACAACAAGCTAAACATCAACCAAAATTATCCATGACAGATAAAATAATCTCCAAAAGATAGCTTCAGTGTGCAGGTTTAAGAATCCTAGTAAAATAAAACAAGTGGAAAGGTGTGTTAACTGCAATAGGGCTAACATTGAACAACAAGCAAACATAGTCATTCAAACTGGTATTGTGCCAGTCTAAGTACATTGGTTATTATTAAATAGAAATGGAAAGGTGTGTTAACTACAAGATGCAGCAACCAAATGTAGTCATTCATAATGGTATTGTTGAAACTGGTTTGATGAAATTGAACTGCACAATTCATACTTGCACATATAGAACATCACATTATGAATAGCTAGAATAAACGAGGCATACTACGAACAACCAAAGATAGCATTTGAAACTGGACATATGCTATCTACAAACATCCGAACAATCAACAAAACTTTAAAAGAGGCATATGCTAGCTATAACAGGCTTAACAACAAGCAAATATATGCTTTCCTATCGGTATGTTTAAAACTGGATTGATGAAATGTACTGCAAAATAAATAATTACACCTATAGAGCATCACATTGTGAACAACTGAAATAAACAAGGCATACTACAAACAACCAAATATAGCAATTAAAACTGGACATTTTCTCACTACACGACAAAAGGGACTCGATAAAACAAATCATGGGTTCCCCCCTATGAAGAGGCACAGCAAAACAAATCATGGGTTTCCTCACTTGTCATAGATGGGCTTGTTCCCGTGGGAAGAGCACACACCCTAGATGCGCTCCATGTTGTCGCAGATGGGCTCCTTCCCCTTCGAAGAGCATGGCTATAGGGTGCCCTCCCTCATATGTAGACGGGCTCTTTCCCCCTTGGAAGAGCTGGAGAGGGTGCGCGCCTCGTGGTCACTGTCGATGAGATCTGACTTGGAAGCTGTGGATCCCAAGCCAGCGTCACAGAACGTGTCCTTTTGAAATGACAAAAGGGGCTCGATGGCGATGTAGGATGGAAAATTCTTAACAGTGAGCCAGAGGAGATCAGTGGCGGGGCCATGAATGAGATCGACGGCTGTTGAACCCGAGGGGTTGGGGGTGGGCCACCTAACCTGTGACATAGCCCGCCTTAGGTCGTCGCTGTCAATGACCTCGATGTCGTAGTCGGCATCCACGACATACCCGCATACTCTAGGACGTTGATTGATTGCCTACGACCAGTAATGGTCGTCAGCTTCCTCGGCGACATCGAGCGAACAAACAATGATACACCTCTTTTGGGCCAGTCGCTCCTCGAGCTCCATGGAAAGTGTAACCGGGCTTAGGCTGTGACGCTCTAGAGTGGGGCATGGGGATGGGGATCTCTGGGAAACGGGGTGTGGCAGGCGTCATCTAAGAAACTCAGGGCAGCCTGGATATGGAGGTCGATGGGTAAGCTACAAGGGCAAACCGGGATATGTTGACAGTGGAGGCCTTGCGGCAGTGGCGGCCGGGACCTTGCTAGGGTTTTGAGCGAGGGAGGGTGTGTGTGTGTGCGCACACGCGTGCCCGAGGAGGTTTTTGTTTGTGTGTGTGTGTGTGGAGGGACGGTGGGGGCGTGTTTGAGGAAATGGCGCGGTTACTGATAATTTAACTACACAGGAGTCAAATGCCGGGGCTATTGAAAATTTGGATGATGGTGCATCGCACATGGTTCGCAGATAACAACCGTGTGTTATGAAATAGAAAAACCCTCGAGGCGGGCAGATATTTTTGAGGGATGTAGGCAGGATTGGGAACAAGAAACATCACACACGCTCGAAACATTATAAGAGCATGTTATCAAACAAAAAAAGGTGCAGGCGGGTAGATATTGTTGAGAGGGGAAGCCTTGTGGAGCCCAATGTACTGTGCGGATGTGTGTGACAGGGGCACTGGCATGACACACGGTTAGTGTGATGACCCGTGTCTATTGTGCCATCTGACTTTTCTAATGTTCATAAATTTGGCGAAAAATGACGCGGGAGAGGGTTAGAACACGAACACACTTGCATGTGGATCAAATTTATGTATGAAAAGGGTGGTTTGATGTTCAAATACCAAACGCAACTTCGATGTGGCACCTATCTCGCAAAGCGTATGGTATTGCTTGCCCCCCCCCCCCTCGTGTTGGCACGCAGGGAATCCTAAGCTATGAATGCATGCCACCCCAACCGAGGTTCACCTAGCAAAGTGCAAAGTAGCAGCCCCCTCCCACACACCCACTTTCCGTCGGTGGGCCAGAGAGGCATCTCACCAAGATGGATCGTAAAACAGACGAAGAATAATCCACCTTAGTCGTACAACCTCGCTCTTGTTGTTGCTCAAAGTGATGGCCATCCATGCGACCCTGGAGATGGGCTAGCTCGCCAATAATCACGCAAGTAGCTAGACCCCAAGGACAACCACTGCATGCGTGCGGCCCAAACATATGTATGGAGAGGTGTGTTTTGAATACACAATGGAACAACTTTGATGTGGCACCGTGCTTTCGAACCAGAAATCCCCACACTGAGTGAGGGTTAGGTTGACGATGCATATGTATGTCACACAACACTTCAAGCCGGTGACGGGGATTCATGCATGCATGCGTGCACCGTATGCACTCAAACTTAATTAGGTCTGAATCTCACCATAACCTATACTATGATAACACGAACCAAAGGAAGAATCTGCCATGGTAACCTATCTTGTTGTCAGTCAAGGTGATCATGGATGTCCACACGGGCCCACGAATATATAGGCTTGTCACCGATAACCATGCGAGGGAGTGTACCGTTAAAAGACAACCACTACATGCATATGTATGGAGGTGCTGCGTGCATGCATGTTTGAATACTATTTCACAACATTGATGTGGCGCGTGCGTCGAAAATCGTACAGTCACCACATAGGTCAAGATCGGTTCATGACATGTCGTTGTACTGGCCACTTTCACTCGATGGGAGGGATTCATGTGTGTGTGCTCAAGCTGTATCATGTCATCCCAGATTGTGACCTATATATATATTGTATTACAAACAAAAAAATAATCCCCTCCTAAGTCAAATTAACCTCTCTCGTTGTCTGGCAAAAAGTAGTCATGGACCAAGCAGGCCCACATATGGAAAGCATCGATATCGCTGACAACTGCTTATAAGTGGGTGCGAGAGGACAACCACCATTGCTTTGCATGTGGGCCAAACATATGTTGAATACCCAAAATGCACAACTTTGATGTGCCACATGCCTCAAAAAACATAAAGTCCCCACACAGAGCGAGGTTCATGAAGCTTACTACATATGATGGTCCCATTCCCCTTCTTCGACGTATACTATATGCTCCTACCATAATAAAACCCAGAAAGAATCCTCCTCGGTGGTGAAATTAATTAACCTCTCCCGATGTTGGTCAAAGTGATGCATGCATCAACGATGGCCTCGTGGGCCCATAGATGGAAGCATCACACGTGAGGGTCCTAGCTAGGATAACCACCGCCTGCATGCATGTGGTCCAAAGAGGTGTTGTGTGATGTTTGAATAGCCAATCTCACAACTTTGATGTGGCACGTGCCTCGGAAACCAAAAAGTCCCTACATCGAGTGAGGTGTACTTGTTCACGGATGCGTACGTATAGTATGTATGCTAGTCCCCTCCCACCTCTTTGACGCGTACTATATATATATACTACCACCATAACACAAACAAAAAAGATTCTACCTTGCTGGTCAAATTAACCTCACCGCCGTCTGTTCGTCAAAGTGATGGACGACGACCTTGCGGGCCCACAGAAAGCGTCACACAAGAGTATCGAGTGTCATGTAGGACAACCATCGGCTGCATGTGGCCAAAACATGTATTTATGAAAGGGTTGTGTAATATTTTAAATAATGAATTCATGACTCTGATGTGGCACCTGCCTAACAAAATGACCAACCCACACTGTGGCTCACAACTCGTAGTGTATTGTGAGCCACCCACCAACCCCAAACGCACACACCCAGACACACACCACGAATCCACCGCAACTACGATGCATGTTAAATTATTCTGTGGTGAACATATGTTACCAAGGGAGGGATGTTTTAATTTCGAAAAAAACAGAGACCATTAAGACAGTTTAGTACATTGATTGATTTTCTAGTGGTATAATGTGCAAAAATCAAATTTGAGCTACATGCACACGTGACAGTGCACCTAAATGGATTGCAAAAACACATGTGTCTCACTAGGTGCATGTTTACTCCCTATGCAAGAAATTTCAAACATTGAGAATCTTGATTTTTAAATTCTAGTACATCCCAAACTTATTTGAAGTTCACGAAACTTATCGTGTTGTCATATGGACACCAATACAAAGTGGCATTGTACTTTTTTGTCAAATTTGAGACCAGTTTTGATGTAATCTTTATCTTCTTGCAAACAGGAGATTATTAATAATTGGGAACCAATATCCCAAACGGATTATTTATTCGAACCATGAGTGTTAGACCAACAATGGATACGTGCCATGCTTCGGTTAAGTAATAAAGCAGAAACATTAATCATCCAAATAGAAAAAGAATATATGTGCCACCACAAGAGCTATGTGCCGTGCGAGCAGGCGTGAGTTGACGGGACGCATGCGAGCAGTCCGGTGCACAGGCAGACCGGGAGGCGTGTGTGCAGGTGTGTGAATTGACGGAGGCGTGCTCGCTGCGCAGTGTCATCGGGAGGCGTGCAAGTAGCTCTATGAAATGACGGTAGGCATGCCAGCGGTCCAGTGCACGGGCTAACCGGGAGGCGAGCCAGCAGTTTGACCGTCGTCCGCCTCTCTCCCACTACCCCATATTAATGGTGCGTCCGAGCGGCCGCACCCCCATCCTTGCCACACACGCAATCCTCTCTCTCCGCTTGCCTCCTCGATGCCGCTCTCAGTCCTCAAAGCCATCAGTGTATGAGGATGCCGCCGAAGCGCCCCATCAGAGGGAGTGGCAACGCTGAGGCTGCTAAAGCACCGGAGCACAGCATGGAGATGGAGACAGAGGTTGCCGTCACCGCCAGTGAGGTATCACTGCACCCTGACGTCGTCGACGACATCGATCTTCCATAGACGGTTGCGTAGTTCCACACCAACTCTGGTGACCACTCGAGCAATGACCCCGGCGATGAATCCGACAACCACTCCAGCAACGACTCCGACAACGACAGACAACTGGTTAGTCATCTATACCCATTTATATGTCAAGTAGATCCTTGGGTTTCTATGGTTACTCCTGCCTCCCCCTTTTTGGAATAGAAATCCTATGGTTATGTTCCCAATCCATGAAATCTGAGTAAGTTTCATTAGATCCGTGTAGCGTATTGATTGTTTGAATTGTACAAGTGATAAGTGATTAGTTGTTTCATCTGTGCAAATGATTTCTAAACGAAATCCGACTAGGGTTAGTGTTCGTGCGAATAATTCCGAGCCAGGACTTGACAATTGATTTTGAATGACCTACCACTGGTACAACGACGTGCCATACAAACGGTATTTAACTCCTTTCCGCGATGGCGTTTGGAACCATCACCGAGTGAGTGTGGGCGATAGCGGGGGCCTTCCCACACGACCCAGAAAAACCGTTGGGGATAGGCCCTCCTGGTACACAGGCTGGGGCAAAATGAGCTCGTGTGCGATCTAGAAGGGCATCAAAACTCAATTGTTTCCTTTAGTATGTATATCCCACATGGTGAACCCCAGAAAATCATTTTAGTTCATATGTATATCACACACAATTTTTTGTGTGGAAACATTTGTGCAAGGTGGCCTAACGCAAACAGTTCTCTGCCAGAAGCCGTGTGTGATTGTTAGTTGATCGAACATGCCTACTTTCTAGAAACTGTGCGGGTTGTTTGGGTTCATCGCCCACAGTGTTGTCTGATTAACCGTCTCCAATAGAAAACCCCAATAAGCAGCGTAATTAGCATAGTATTGATAATCCATGTACTAATCAAATTGATATTTCTTATAAAACACTCTAGATATTTCATATCCGTATAACAGCAACCATGATTTCATAATCGAATTACATCAGATAGCTTCAACACTCAGTTACGCCATTACACAACAGCACCAAGTTTCACATGCAACATCAAAAACCTTTGGAAAGTAGCATCATACATGGTAAATTGACAAATGAATCTCATGTGGGAAACTGCAGAAGCGGAAGGCAAATATTTAGCCTTCAGTGATGTTGAATGTCCTTGCAACTTTTGGCCAGTGGCCATGGATAATTGCCCGCCCAACCTTCGTCCACTTCAGCAAGACTTCAATGTTGTACCATGGGTGTTGAATGAATACCTTCCTCGCATCTTGACCATGCAGGTGGTTTGAGAGTTAATCATCGGTGAACTGATTTGAGAAGTACTGAAAGCAAAGATATGCATAAATCACTGTTATAAATTTTGAAATGGCGCAAGGGATAAAAACAAGGTAAAAGAGTTAGTACCATCCTATAGTTAATTGATGTCTTCTTCATTGTGCAAATGAAGATCTTGCTATTATTTGTCGCAAGTTTCTTCATCCTAACAATCTTTCTGAGTTTCATGACTTGACTGATAATCATGGACATCTCATTTCCCCATATGCAAAATGGGTCGAACTATGGGTTTATGCCTCTAATAGCAGGACCTGCATGTGCAAGGCCAAATTGTAAGAAACCTAAATGTTAGAATGATTCATGCAACTACACAATAATGTGCTATTAGCCAAAGGACCATGCTTGAACAAACATGGATGGTAAACCACGGTGTCTCCCATTGTTTCCCTTCAACAGACATAAGGAAGACCTTGAATAGGTTAACTGAGAGTTGCCATACTATTAGTAGAATATGTACTGAGTACAACCAAATTCAATTTATTTCACATGCATAACAATACAAAATTGTACCCACAGCAAATGGAAATCAAATTGCAAAACTGAACCAAACAGTTCAATGGATAGGAGACCAAATGAACCAAAATAGTTAACTGAGCATGACGTTGCAGAATAGAAACATGTACTAGAAGATAAGATAGTTAAAAAAACGAAGAATGCTTCAGAATGGTACTACGAAATGTAGCAATTGTTGGACCAAACTGTTAACTGAAAATTACATTTCAGAGGACCAAAGTGTTAGCTGAACATTACATTTCAGAGGACCAAACTGTTAACTGAACATCAGATTGTATATTAACATTACAGAGGACAAATCACTAGAAGGCACTAGCGTCGGCCTCGAGAGAATAGCATGAACTGTATTTTAAAATAGAAAACCACGTGGCGGTGTCGACGGTGGGCTCGAAGACGAGGTGCTCCTCCAAGATCTAGCGGTCGGCATGCATGGCAGCCATAGCGACCTCTGATACGTCTCCAACACATCTATAATTTTTTATTGTTCCATGATATTACATTATCTATTTTGGATGTTTATGTGCATTAATATGCTACTTTATATGATTTTTGAGACTAACCTATGAACCTAGAGCCCAGTGCCAGTTTCTATTTTTTTCTTGTTTTAGAGTTTCACAGAACAGGAATACCAAACGGAGTCAAACGGAACAAAATTTTTGCGATTATTTTCTTGGACCAGAAGACACCCAAGAGACATGGAGTGCAAGTTAGAAGAGCCACATGGTGGACACAAGGGTGGATGGCACGCCCAGGGGGTAGGGGGCGGCCCCCAACCTTGTGGGCCCCTCGGTGACCTCCTGCCCTGAAAACTCCCAGGGGAGCCACAAAACCACTTTTCCACTATCGCAACCTTGTATACCCGTGAGATCCCATCTAGGGGCCTATTCCGGCATCTTGCCGCAGGGGGATTCGATCATGGAGGGCTTATATATCAACACCATTGCCTCTTCGATGAAGCGTGAGTAGTTTACCACAGACATACGGGTCCATAGCTAGTACCTAGATGTCTTCTTCTCTCTCTTTGGTTCTCAATACCATGTTCTCCTCGATGTTCTTGGAGATCTAGTAAATGTAATACTCTTTTGCGGTGTGTTTGCCGAGATCCGATGAATTGTGGATTTATCATCAGCTTATCTATGAATATTATTTGAATCTCCTCTGAATTCTTTTATGCATGATTTGACATCTTTGCAAGTCTCTTCGGACAATCGATTTGGTTTGGCCAACTAGATTGCTTTTTGTTGCAATGGGAGAAGTGCTGAGCTTTGGGTTTAATCTTGTGGTGTCCTTTCCCAGTGATAGTAGGGGCAGCAAGGCACATATTGTATTATTGCCATCAAGGATAACAAGATGGGGTTTTCATCATATTGCTTTAGTTAATCCCGCTACATCATGTCATCTTACTTAATGTGTTACTCCGTTCTTATGAACTTAATACTCTAGATGCAGGCATGAGTCGGTCAATGTGTGGAGTAATAGTAGTAGATGCAGCATCATTTCGGTCTACTTGACACAGACGTGATGTCTATATTCATGATCATTGCCTCAGATATCGTCATAACTTTGCGCTTTTCTGTCAATTGCTCGGCAGTAATTTGTTCACCCACCGTATTATTTACTATCTTGAGAGAAGCCTCTAGTGAAACCTATGGCCCCCAGGTCTATTTTCCATCATATAAGTTTCCGATCTATAATTCTAGTTTCCTATATACTTTATTTGCAATCTTTTACTTTCCGTTCAATAAACCAAATATACCAAAAATATTACTTTACCGTTTATCTATCTCTATCAGATCTCAACTTGCAAATAACCGTGAAGGGATTGACAACCCCTTTATCGCATTGGGTGCAAGTTGGTGTTTGTTTGTGGAGGTATTCGGTGGCTTGCGCGTTGTCTCCTACTCGATTAATACCTTGGTTCTCAATATTGAGGGAAATACTTACTCTACTTTGCTGCATCACCCTTTCCTCTTCAATGGAAAAACCAATGCAAGCTTAAGAGGTAGCACGAAGGATTTCTGGCGCCGTTAACGGGGAGATCTACGGCAAGCCGCGACATACCTAGTACCCACCATAAACTCTCATCCCTCTCATTACAGTATTCACCATTCGCCTGTCATTATCCTCTCCCCCACTTCTAAAATGATTTTCGAAAAGATTTTCCTTTTTCTATGCACTTCTTCCGTTTGTCCTTCCGCTTGCTCGTGTTACCATGCACTTGCTAATCTTTTTAAAAGATCCAATTATGACGAACCTATTTCTAGTGAGTTGAGTACACTAGATTATCTTTATGAGGTTTTTGCTTGAAATTCATGAATCTGAAACTTGTGATGAAGTTTTGAAAGAAGAAATTTATGAATTGATAAACTTATAGCTCTAGTGCATCCGCGGCACGACCAGACCAGTCTGCTGCATCGATGGTGCGGCGGGACCTCCGTGCTGCTTTGGCGGCACGGCGGGACCTCTGTGCTGCTACGGCCGCGCGGCAGGACATGCCGGCTCTTTCGCGGCAAGGCGGTACATCTCTCGTGCTTCCGCTTCCATGCTCGCCTCTCCTTGGTGGCAATTTATCGACCCAGAACTCACGTTGGCCATGGAAGACCCAAGGGAATGATGATGAATGACTTGTTTGTTTTTGTGGATGAGGAGTTGAGGAGGAATGTGTAGTCATGAGTACTAATACGCTCCTAAGTGTGAAACCGTTTAGGTTTTGATCGGTGTGAACAAGTATGCAATTAAATATAATGTGGCAGTAATTTGGAATGTGAGGGGACATAGGCTCAAAATTTATTGACAGTTCTAAGTGTGGCACTATTCCCAGCAGGCATAATGTGGGAACGCTTTCTCTGCTGTGTACGTGGCGTTTGCACCATAGGGTGCACCGCAATAGGCAATGTCAGCACACGTCTTGTTCCAACAACCGTGTACGCTCATTATTACCATCACACATGCTTCTTTTAATTAGAATCTGTGTGCCCATCTAGTGCACACACGTTGATCTATCTAATTGTTTATGTTTGTTGTGGCTAATCGCAAACAGTCCATCTGTGTGAAGTGTATGCCATCAACCGCATACACTTTGATCTTGCTGACCGTTTCTGTTCTATTACCTAATTGCAAACAGTTAATCCTTCTGAAGCGTATGCCGTCAATCGCACACACCTTTATCTAGCTGCCAGTTTCTATTCTTCCTCCTCATCACGAACAGTTAATCCGAGTGAACCGTATGCTGTATATCGGACACGCCTTCATCTGGCTGCCCATTTCTTTTGTTCCGCCTCATCATAAACAGTTCATTGAACTGAACAGTATGCCCTACATCGCACACGCAATTAAAATCAAAAATGTGTTTAATGCATCTGTCATCGCAAATGTTTTGCGCCTTTTTTAACGGTACTTTTACACCACCGTTTGCGATTATTGCATCGCACACAGTTTCATCGAAGGGTCTCTGATCGTAGTGTCGTGTTAGTAGCATCCTACAGTAGTGTACATATATGTTTGTGCCATTATTTTCTTCAAGATTGGTCTGTACATAGATGATTGTGCTTAAAATTCGAACCATAATCTCTGAACATGTATAAAGAATAGCCATAAATTCCCAATCCTACTTCACGACATGTAAACATTGATTTGATGCCAAATTTTGGCAACTGCCAAATGTTCGCTAGAGATTAGTTTGCAAACAATAATTTGACACCACATTTTTTTACTATTTGTATAGGTGTTGTTTGACGATGTGGACAATGAGGATCAAGATGGCCAGAGGAGGTACAAGAAGCAAATACTGAGGGAGCTTTATGCGGGAATGCATAACAGACGTATTAGAACATGGGATGGAGGCTATCAATGCCCATTTTGTAACCAAGAGCTTCATGACGTGTATGAAAGTGTTTTGGCGCATGCAAGAGGACGAGCCGTTGGCTCATTCAAGCAGAAGTATTCTCGTAGGGTGGCGTATGCCAAGTACTTTGAGAAGCTTCGGGATCGTGGCGGTAGATGAGATTTGATGTGGGATCGAACTATGTACGCTTGAGTATGCTTAATGACGGTTAAACTATGTACTTATGGTTGAATTATACTTGTGTACGCTTATTTTCTATGTCTGAGTATGTTTAATCTATGTTTACTTATGTCTAAATGTGGGATATGGATACAATCAGTTCAGTTGATGGAATCTACCTCCGTCCTGGTGTATCAGTCCCATTCGTAAATTGTGTTAAATTTTGACCAAAGATTTAACTAACAAAATGTTAGTGTACGTCAGCCAAAATTATATCGTTGGATGCGTATTTGAACATAGTGTTCAATGATATATTTTTTGGTGACATGCATAAACATTTCTTATTAAATATTTGGTAAAAATTTGGTACGAATTACAAAGGGGACCAATAAACCAGGACGGAGGTAGTACGTTAATCACACACGGTTCCCAAAATTGGAACCAGGTGCAATGACGTTTATTTTTTCTGTTGCATCAATCACACATGGTTGGCTCTAGCAAACCATTGCCTCCAAAATTCTTTGTGCGACAGAAAACCCTCACCACCCATTTCAAAAAAGAAAAAAATAAAACCCTCACCCCACCCGCCACCCCCTCCGGTCCCCATTCACACCTGCACTAGCTCCTCCACGTCTATGTATGGCACCGCCTATTACGGTGGCAACCACTTAGCTCGACGCTTGCCGGCGCTGCCAGGCTGCCGGCAAACCCCACCACCTTTCGCCACATCCGCTTGCCGCTGCCTATTTTCATCAACATTCTCGACGATGCTCGCGGTCGACCTAGCTCCGCTCGGCTCGGGAATCCGTTGTACTAAGGGTTCTTTCTCATGGACAACAAGGTAACTAATTTAACGAGATATTATCGCATCTCTTATCCCAGTTCATCTACCTCCTTTAATCACCCGACCGAAATCATCGTGAATTCATTTTTATTCGAGCTAATTTTAGGGTTTTCTTTCATTCATAGAGTGTATAGTGCATGGACACATCATGACTTTGCGGCCTCCGCCAGACATCCATGGAGTTCCATCTCACCGTACCAGATGACTTGAGGATGCGCGCGATATGTTCAATCTCAACCAAAATCGGTTGGCATGGCCTACTTTCATAAATATATACTAAATATTGCTACATTTGGATAAAAGGTGCCACTTCTTTCGATTACCATACATTTTCCCCCTCTTCTTTCTATATTAGGAAAATTAATGATGTATTGTTCTTTCAATTACTCTCATATTTTCATGACATCAAGTTTACCCTATCTGTTTAATTATAGATTTTTGTCCTTCGATTTCAAGTTTGTACAGTTCTTTCAATTTGCGCCCATATTTGCATGTTACCATATTTTCTTTAACAATCTGACCATTTTCTGCAGCACGTCCCTTGCTAAGTGACATAATTTGTAGTGCACAATCTTTCCCTTTACATAAATCAAGACTGCAGGGATGTCATACTGAACACAAACCATGGATTTACAATCGTTGCTACTATAAGACTTGATCAATGTGGTGACTCCTATTTTGGCACTAGCCTTTGGAAACAAATTTCTAAGTTTTATGTACTCAAAGCTGGCACTAAAATTGCACTGCATATAAAAGAGCCTTGTCATGAGATATATGCTAACTTCTCCGGTGATATCTTCCATCCAGACTTTGTTCGACGTAAGTTTTCTTTTCAAGTATCTGCATGTTGACTTACCCAGCAATATCAAATGAAGTGTGTAGTATTTAAGCAACCAATTGTTATTCCATTTTCTTACTATATTCCTATTGTCGGTGCAACAAACCCTGGGTCTGTTGCCCAGACTGTGCATAGGCACGGGAACAAGATTGAAGCATCGGCCCAAGTCAGAGTTCAAGAGACTATGGGATTCTAAGGACCAACATACAGATCAAAGAAACCAGGATCGAGCCAGAGAAGCAAGACACCACCAAGAGACAGGCCTCCTTTGCTGAGCAGGCGAGCCCGGCAAAGGGCGAGGCCATGCCTAGAAGGAGCCAACAAAGGCATCCCGGCAGGGCCTGCCGGGACTCACGGAGATGAGACCACCTCACCAACTACTCCGCTATGACCCCCGTCGTCGATCAGTGCGATGTCGAGCCGCAGAGTGACTAAGTGGCAGCCCTTAGCCACATGCCAGTCTCTCTCTACAGGAAAAACCCACAGATGACACTCGTCCTGCCATGTGTCAAACGAGCAGGCGTGGAGCTGGCAAGATGGCCCAACAAGCCTTGCCGGGAAACCAACGATGTGAAATTGAGCGGTGCATTAAATAAGCCCTATCAACCCGCAGAGTAAGGTATGATAGCACTATTTGCCATCTTATCAGTGCATAATGACTACTTTGCCATTGTGGCAACCCCTTGATCTATAAAAGGAGGCCCATGGCAACGGTAGACAGGGTTAGAAGGTTGGATAACACACACCCCGTACGGATGTAGCCATTGTCGCCATAAGGCAACCCATGTGGGCAAGTGTACCACACTCCACCACCACCTTTCCACCATCAGTCCACCAAATCAGGATTAGGGTTTTAAGCCTCGCGACGGCCCGAACCTGGGTAAAACTGCTCGCGTGATCTCTGATGTGCTACCCCATGCTCTTCTGCTCTTTGTGCAATGCAGTGTCCTCCTGCCGAACCAGCAAGGCGCATCCTAGTCCCATAGGTGGCCGCGGTTGCCCGCGACATCTTTGGCGCGCCAGGTAGGGGGCTCGCTTGCGCGAACCTGAAGGCATGTGCAGCGCGTCATCTTCATCACCATCTTCATCTTTGACGGCGCCATCGACCATGGCACCCAAGAAGAAACCCAGCCATTCAGCTCACCCATCCACCTCGAAGGCTCCGCTGCCTGCGGCCTCTAACACCATGGGAGGTGCAGAGCCACGCGAGGATGCGGACGCTACTGGAGATGTGGTCAGAACAGGTGGCACCGTCACCACTTCCCTTGCGGCCGACGCAGGAGCCAGAGGCATTGGAGGACAGCAGCATCAGCAACACCCCCACGGCCATGCTCCACAAGGTACGGGCGATGGTGCCACTCCATCTGCGCCCCTCTCTCTCACCGACAGGCATAGCCGCAGTAATGGCACATGGACCGAGGCGAATCGCCGCCCTCCCGCCGCTCCCACCATGGCTTCGGCCGTAGCACATGCACCTCCCTCGGGACGGGTCGACCAAGCCGCTACGCCCGACGGAGCCACTAGCCTTAGAGCGCCTTCGCCACACCACATCCAGGTAAGCGCCCCGCAGCATCAGTAGGGGCACACCGCTGCCGCCGCCGGCATCGTCAGGAGCCGAGCAATGGTGCGCTCGACTTCATCATCATCCCTGCCAAGTACAGATTCGGAGGCCATGGCGCGGGATCAACTGTTGCTGAGGTTTCCGCCAGTGGCCGAGCAGATGGACGAATGGCGTGCCACCATCCAAAGTCTTCTCGGTTTCGCCGAAGCTGGGGGCTCATGGTGAGCTGGCCCGCCGCGACCTCCTCAAGCAACAGGAAAGGCTCGTGCTGCTGACCATGCGGAAGGGGCTATCCCCATGGTGCAGTCCCCGCCGCGGCAGCCAGCGTGAGCACAACAGAATCAAGACCACGACGATGCTTCGATGGCCTCTTCTGACCCTCAAGCGCATCCAGGACAACGGAGAGCCCCGGAGGATAGGAGAAGAGAAGGGACGTGTGTCGTTGCTGAGCAACGCCGCGATGACCTTCGTCAGACCGACGGGTGCAACGGCCCCGATGTCGACGAGCTCGCGCTCGGTGTTGATGGGTGCCTACCTTTCGAGGTTGGCTGCCATGCCTTCACTCGTGAGTTGCGGCAAGTCCGTTGGCCGTCACGTTCAAGCCAAGGATACCGGAGAAGTATGATGGGAGGCTGAACCTGGCAGAGTTCCTCAGCCTCTACACCATCGTTGTTCAAGCTACTGGGGGAAGAGATGAGAAGGTATTTTCCAACTACTTCCTATTGGCCCTCAAGTCCAATGTGAGGTCTTGGCTGGTGCACCTACCGGAGAACTCCATTTCGTCATGGGCTGACCTATGCCCCGAGTTCATTGGTGCCTTCACTAGCAGCCATCAAGAACCTGGCAGGCTCAGTGACTTGCAGCTTTTCCAACAAAAGGAAGGAGAAACCCTCCGTAAGTATTTACAGAGTTCAGCAAAGTTTATAGAAATATCCCAAATATCCATCTGGCAGCTGTGATGGCTGCCTTCCAGTCCAATGTGCGCAACCGCCGGATTCGTTCCAAGATGAACGTGTGGTTGCCCAAGACTGTGAAGGAGTTCTACACCCTAGTGGATATGTGTGCTCGGATGTGGGAGGGGAGGAAGTTGCCTAGAGAGGAACACTGCACTACGGTTGATTCAGAAGATGATGATGAAGCAACCAGCCAGAAGAAGAGCTAGAAGCGCAGTAAGAAGCATAAGGATAAGGGCGTGATGACTGTTGAAGGATCGGGTACGCCTAGTACCGGCAAGAAGGCCAAAGTTGAGGCCCCCGGCAAGGAAGCTGCCGTGTGCGCTGACTGCCGGGAAGCCGCTGCTGCCGAGAAAGCCGGGAAAGGTGATGGGCTATATTGCAAGATTCATCGGACCATGGGCCACGACCTTCAAGAGTGTTATCAGGCTGAGCAACTTGTCAAGAGACAGAGAGCAGAGTATGAGAAGCGTGACAAGGAGAACGGTCGAAATTTTGCAGGCGGTAAGGGCCGGGGTAGTGAAGTAAATCGCCCTGGCAAACCCTTTCGGAACCAAGGAAAGCCCACGAGGGGTCAGTAGAAGGAAGCTTGGGATGATGAGAGTGATGGATGGGATGAAGAGGAAACCAGTGAGCAAGACTTTCAAAAGGCCACTGATGCCATGTGCATTGACGGGGGTGCATCTCTGCACACCTCTCACCACCAACTCAAGCGGTGGGCACGAGAGGTCAATGCCGTGGAACCAGCGCCAGAGGCCCAGAAGCCGCTCAAGTGGTCCCGTATACCCATCATCTTTGACAAGGATGACCACCCTAGCCGTACCACTGCGGTAGGGTGTTTGCCATTGTTTGTCTCCCCAACAATTCAAAACCTCAAGGTCACAAAGTTGTTGGTGGACGATGGGGCCGAATCTGATCACCCCAGCAGTTATCAGCGGACTCCAGATAGCAGAGGAAGAGCTAGAGGTTACCGGCACGTTTCAAGGAGTTAATCCCGGCAGGAGCCATCCTAAGGGAAAGATCATGTTGCTAGTAACATTTGGGGGATAACTAAACTATTGGACTGAGAGGATTGTGTTTGATGTGGTGGACCTCCCTCTACCATACAATGGGATTCTTGGACGCTCGGCCTTGTCTAAATTCATGGCCGCGTCCCACTATGCCTACAATACCTTGAAGATGCTTGGGCCACTGGGAGTCATCACCATCCCATCAGATGAGAAGGATGCAATCATTTGTGTGGAGAAGATGTACCAGGACGCAGTCGCAGCACAGGCAGCGGCTGCAGCAGCTCCCGCCCAGGAAAGCAAAGCAAAAAATAGGGATTGTAGGGCCTCGGATAGGAGTCTGGGAAGCGTGCCCCCACTGAGTGAATGACACCCGTTGACAACATGTCGGAGTGTTCCAATAGTAAGAAATCCAAGGTCACTGCACCCCAAGTGAAGAAGGTCCCGGCAGGGCTGGCTGGCGTTGATTGTACTTTCACTATCAGCGCCACCCTCGATGACAAATAGGAAAGTACGCTCGTTGCCTTCCCGCGGGCGAATGTCGATGTGTTTGCTTGCAACCATCTGATATCCTTGGTGACAAATAGGAAAGTGCGCTCATTGCCTTGCCGCATATTGATCAGATTGTGGATTCCACTTCAGGTTTTGATTTGCTGTCCTGTCTGGATGCATATTCTAGGTATCACCAAATCTTCATGTCCAAGGAAGATGAAGAGAAGACATCGTTCATTACTCCATGTGGTACATACTTTTTTGTCTGCATGCCATTTGGATTAAAGAGTGTCGGGTCCACTTTTGCAAGGGTGGTCTAGATTGGTTTTGAGCCACAGTTGCACAGGAACATAGAAGCTTATATGGATGACACTGTGGTCAAGAACAAGGATAGGTCCACCCTTATTCAGGATTTGGAGGAGACGTTTGCTACTCTGCACAAAATCAATTTGAAGCTCAGCCCAGAAAAGTGTGTATTTGGTGTTCCCTCTGCCAAGCTGCTTGGGTGCTTCGTATAACATCGCGGGATCGAAGCCAACCCCGAGAAGATCAAAGCTATTGAGCAGATCCAAGCGCCAAGGACAGTTAAGGATGTGAGGCGTCTTACAGGTTGTGTTTCCGCGCTAAGCAGATTCATCTCCAAGTCTGCCGAGTGTGCCCTGCCGTTCTTTAAAATTTTAAAGAAGGCAGGGCCTATGAAGTGGACCCCGAAAGCAGATGCATCATTGCAAGAATTGAAGACCTTCTTGTCCTCTGTTCCTACCTTGGTGGCTCCCAAACCCCATGAGCCATTATGATGACCCACAAGTGTAGGGGATCTATCATAGCTTTTCAATAAGTAAGAGTGTCGAACCCAATGAGGAGCAGAAGGAAATGATAAGCAGTTTTCAGTAAGGTATTCTCTGCAAGCACTTAAATTATCTGTAACAGAGAGTTTTGTGATAAGGTAATTTGTAATGAGTAGCAAGTAATAAAAGTAAATAAGGTGCAGCAAGATGGCCCAATCCTTTTTGTAGCAAAGGACAAGCCTGGACAAACTCTTATATGAAGGAAAGCGCTCCCGATGACACATGGGAATTATCGTCAAGCTAGTTTTCATCATGTTCATATGATTCGCGTTCGGTACTTTGATAATTTAATATGTGGGTGGACCGGTGCTTGGGTGCTTTCCTTACTTGGACAAGAATCCCACTTATGATTAACCCCTATTGCAAGCATAGGCAACTACAACAGAAGTATTAAGGTAAACCTAACCATATCATGAAACATATGGATCCAAATCAGCCCCTTACGAAGAAACGCATAAACTAGGGTTTAAGCTTATGTCACTCTAGCAACCCATCATCTACTTATTACTTCCCAATGCCTCCCTCTAGGCCCAAACAATGGTGAAGTGTCATGTAGTCGACGTTCACATGACACCACTAGAGGGATGACAACATACATCTCATCAAATTATCGAATGAATACCAAATTCAGATGACTACTTATAGCAAGACTTCTCCCATGTCCTCAGGAACAAACATAACTACTCACAAAGCATATTCATGTTCATAAGCAGAGGGGTATTAATATGCATAATGGATCTAAACATATAATCTTCCACCAAGTAAACCAACTAGCATCAACTACAAGGAGTAATCAACACTACTAGCAACCCATAGGTACCAATCTGAGGTTTGGATACAAGAGATGAACTAGGGTTTGAGATGAGATGGTTCTGGTGAAGATGTTGATGGAGACTGACCACCTCCCGATGAGAGGATCATTGGTGATGACGATGGTGATGATTTCCCCCTCCCGGGGGGAAGTTTCCCCGGCAGAACAGCTCTACCGGAGCCCTAGATTGGTTCCGCCAAGGTTCCGCCTCGTGGCGGCGGAGTTTCTTCCCGAAAGCTTGCTTAAAAATTTTTCTCAGACGGAAGACCTCATATAGTAGAAGATGGTCATCTGAGGGCCACCAGGGGCCCACGAGGTAGGGGGCGCGCCCAGGGGGGTAGGGCGCGCCCCAACCCTCGTGGCCAGGGTGTAGCCCCACTCTAGAACTTTCTTCGCTCAGTATTTTTTGTATATTATGGAAATAACTTCCATGAAGTTTCAGCACTTTTGGAGCTGTGCAGAATAGGTCTCTAATATTTGCTCCTTTTCCAGCCCAGAATCCCAGCTGTCGGCATTCCCCCTCTTCATGTAAACCTTGTAAAATAGGAGAGAATAGGCATAAGTATTGTGACATAATGTGTAATAACAACCCATAATGCAATAAATATCGATATAAAAGCATGATACACAATGGGCGTATCACGTTGCTGCTGTACTTAGTGGCAACCAACCTGGTGGTCAGTGCAGCCTTGGTAGCGCAGTGAGAAATGGATGAGGCAGAGAGTGAGCAGGGACCGGCAGAGTCGGAAAAGGATCAAGACAGCAACAAGCACGACAACGAGAGGAACTCTAGGGCGCGACAAGGAAGAAGGTGGTGCAGCGCCCAGTGTACTTCGTCAGCTCCCTGTTACAGGGGACTAGATCAAGGTACTCTGGCGTCCAAAAGTTGATCTTTGATCCCATCATGGCCTCAAGGAAACTGCGCCACTACTTCCAAGCCCATGAGATCACGGTTGTCACTCGTTTCCCGTTGGAGAGGATACTCCGAAACCCTGAGGCTACTGGCAGAATAGTGAAGTGAGCTTTGGAGTTATCCAGTTTTGGTTTGAAGGTTGAGAGCACATCAACTATTCAGAGCAGGGCATTGGTAGAGTTTATTGCAGAATGGACGCCAACCCCTAATGAGGAAGTGATGGAGACATTTATCCCCGGCAAGGAATCACCCCCAAGAATGGATTATGTATTTTGATGGTGCTTTTTTCCTACAAGGTGCAGGAGTTGGCATGCTACTTGTCGCCCCCTCCGAGGAGCACTTGAAGTACATCGTCCAAATGCATTTTGCCCGGGAAGAAGCGACCAACAATACAACTGAGTATGAAGGGCTCCTTGCCAGGCTCAGGATTGCAGCTGAATTGGGAATTAAGAAGTTGATCATTCAAGGAGATTCACAGCTTGTGGTGAGACAAGTCAACAAGGATTACCAAAGTCCATTGATGGAGGCCTACGTCATGGAAGTGAAGAGATTGGAGGAACGCTTTGACGGATTGCTAACAGAGCACGTACCCCATGCAGAAAACAACATAGTTGATCATCTATCAAAGTGTGTTGCGCAGAAGCTTCCTATGGAACCATCTCACTCAACCCTCCGTATCCCCAGCAACGATGGCCAGGAAAAGGAGAAAGTTGGACTCCGTAAGCCACTCCTGGTAGAGCCATCCGCTCCTCGCAAAGACCCTCCCGGAAACAACTCTTCACAGCCTGCCGGACCACACCCTCCAGCCGGGCCCATGAACCCTGCGAATGAGGCATGTGCTCCCGCAGCAGAGAAGGTGCCGGTAGTTCTCGTTGTCGAGCCCCAAGCTCCAACTTGGGCAAGGCACATTGTCCACTACCTCCAGACTGGAGAGCATCCCGGCGACCAAGATAAAGCTGAAAAAGTAGCCTAGAGGGCTAGTATGTATCAGTTTGTCGATGACACTCTGTACAGAAGGAGGCCCAACGGTGTGAAATTGAAGTGCGTCTATTGGGAAGAAGGAAAGGAACTTCTGGCTGAGATACACAAAGGCATGTGCGGCTCCCCCATTGGATGAAGGGCATTAGTTGGGAAAGCATTCTGGCAAGGATTCTATTGGCCCACAGCCCTCCAAGATGCGGTCAAGCTAGTCACCAAATGTGAAGCCTGCCAATTCCATTCCAAGAAAACCCACCTGCCTACCCAAGCTCTTCAAACAATCCCTCTATCATGGCCATTTTCGGTCAGGGGGCTCGATATCCTCGGCCCCTTCCCCCGAGCAATCGGAGACTTTGAATTCTTGTTCGTTGCTATCGGCAAGTTCACAAAGTGGCCAGAAGTGACTATTTTGAGAAAGGTGACTGGTCAGTCAGCTATCAAGTTCTTGAAGCACATGGTGTGTCGTTTGGGAGTTCCAGCAAGGATCATTACCGACAACGGCACCCAGTTCACGAGTCGCGCCTTCATGCAATATGTTCATCCCCTCGGAAGCAAGATCTCAATTGCCTCTGTGGCACACCCCCGGAGCAATGGACAAGCTGAGAGGGTGAACACTGAAGTGATGCGTGGAGTCAAGATGAGAACCTTTGATACGCTGCATAAACACGGCAGGCGGTGGATCGAGGAGTTGTCGGTAGTTCTCTGGTCCCTCGAAATGACACCAAATCGAGCTACCGGGCAGAATCCTTTCTCCTTGGTTTACGGGGTAGATCAGTTATCCCCATGGAACTCATTTATGGGTCGCCTCGAGTGGTTGCCTATGATGAAGTAGCGCAAGATCAGCACCGGCGTGACGACGCTGTGCTACTCGAGGAGAACCGTTTCCGGGCTGCTACGCTTGCTGCACGCTATCGGCAAGCCATGTGTCGCTATCATAGCCACAGGGTTCAGGCCCGTTGTTTTCAGGAAGGTGACCTTGTCCTTAGGCGTGTTTAGTCCGCCAAGGGTTCGAACAAGTTGTCACCAAA
The DNA here is from genome assembly GCF_002162155.2 of Triticum dicoccoides. Lineage (NCBI taxonomy): Eukaryota > Viridiplantae > Streptophyta > Magnoliopsida > Poales > Poaceae > Triticum > Triticum dicoccoides. The sequence goes on along the minus strand of NC_041380.1, from coordinate 170,696,541 downwards.
ATGGGAAGGCCCTTACCGGGTAGTACGAGTCACCAGACCTGGCGCAGTCCGTCTGGAGACCAGAGATGGCACTCAGTTGCAAAATTCATGGAATATTGAGCATCTCCGCAAGTTCTACTAGTAAGGCGCGGCTGTCAGGCCCTGCTCGGTAGCCACCCTTTTGTACAGGCCTTGCGTCAGCTGCATGTAACCCCTATACAAATCCAGGCGATGAACCTATGCAAGATAAAATAAAGAAGCGTTGTGGAGGGCCCCCGACCAAGATCGCATGCATGCATGAGCATTCTAAGACCACTGCATAAGCATTTCATGAGCATTTGCATATGCACATAGACAGGATCGCATCTTGCATTCATTCTCATCTGCATGAACCTACAGGTTCCTACCGCGAACTAGGCTTTGACAAGGAGTTGAGAAGATTGCCCGGCACTGCGATCCCCGGAAGAGGTCGAAGAGGCCGACGACGGTCCCAACTGGGATTCGGAGCCTGGTGCCGCTCCCCGATAGGGAGGAAGAAACCGGAGGGTAGGCGTTGATGGTGACGCTGCCAGAGGACCAGATGGGGGATGCAGAGTCACCGGAAAACACGACTTGTCGGAACGGTCGTCCCCGTTCTTGGTGCGTCGTGGGTTGTCGGTGTTGTTTGCATCACTACCACCCGAAGACCTTGGCGCGGCCATCACGTCAGATGCCATGCTATCTGGGTCTTCCCACAGAGAGCATGGTCATCCCCAGGAGCCCTGGCGTTAGAAGTCACTTCACGTCCTGGAGAAGTGTATGAGAGCAATGAGGACCCCTCCTGCGCGGCAAGAGGACGACGCCCGGGAGGAGTCAGATTCGCCCCTACTAACGGCGAATCTCCTCCATGACTCCTCCCCTGTGCCATGAAGGGAAGAAGAATGGGGAGCGATCGACTACCACGCGCCATGCCAGCCACGGGCTTCGACATGGTGTCGTTTGCATCCCCTCCCACTGAAGTCAAGGACAGGAGTGGCCCGGCGATGAGCACGCCGGGGTCACCACTCCCGGCGTTGTCGCCACACCGCCCAAGTCCCCCTTTTAGATCCACGGAAGGCTTCGAGATGGAGCATGTCGCACATCCTGAAGCTCTTTTTATCAGCATAACCAAACGAAGACAGGAGAGGAAGAATGCGAGGATGGGTGACTCCGCCCTCCTCCACCCCTCTTATTATAGGCAGACAGGGGAGGGGAGCCGCTCCACCAACGGGCGGCCACCGTCCTCCTCCGCCAATTCAAGACGGCCGGGCCCTCACCTTGATGCTCTCTCACGCCACACACCTCCAGTACCTACCCCGCAAGATGCATGCAACATACGTGGCCAGGGATAAGGGCGTGGTGCACTACAAAATAAAGACACATTCGTGACATTTTGGGCCAAACGAAAAAAATCTTTCATGCTTATGACACATCTATGAAAAAAAAATTGTCGGAGATACATCGTTGAAGAACTTCGGTAGCGCTTTTCTTATAGAGCTCTCCATCATGAACCTTGTAGGCCGTCGAACGCCGGACAATGCAACGTCCCTCATTCTAGTCCTCGGGAAGCTCCTTCCTGTTAAGGTAGGCCAGGAAGGGTTTGGTCCATGAGGCAATGACTGCCATGATGAGATGCGCCATCGATGTTATTTCGGTGGCTGAGCCTCTGATGATGTCGGTGTTTTCGGAATCTGGGGTTATGTTCGGATCTGGGCTAGTGTTGCCTTTTTCCCCCTACCACACCACGGATGGCTTAAAAAGCCTTTCCAGAAAGATATTAGGTGGGATGGGGTCGCGCTTAGTGCCGATACGAGAAAGAACGTTCGCCGCTTGATTACTTTCTCGAGCCACATGATGGAACTCGAGCCCCTCGAACCGGGCCGACATTTTTATGACGGCATTACAATAAGCTATCATCTTTGGATCTTTGGTGTCGAAGTCTCCATTTATTTGAGATATTGCAAGGTTTGAGTCCCCTCGCACTTCTAGCCATTGTATGCCCATGAAGAAAGCTATCCGGAGACCATGCAATAAGGCCTCGTATTCAGCTGCGTTGTTGGAGTCTGTGTATAGTATTTGAAGTACATACTGAACAACGTCTCCAGTAGGTGATGTTAAAACGACGCCGCCATTCCAGCATTTTGGATCCATCGAAATACATAACCCAATTTGAATATGGCCATACTCTTTAGGGAGTTTGGCCTCTTTGCATTCGGCGACGAAGTCAACTAGTACTTGGGATTTAATAGCTCGACGTGGTTTATATGTAATATCAAATGGAAGGAGCTCAATGGCCCATTTGGCAATCCGGCCCGTGGCATCGCGGTTGTTTATAATGTCATTGAGTGGTACTTTGGAATCCACCATGATCGAACACTCCTGGAAGTAGTGACGGAGCTTTCGGGATGCCATGAAGACTACGTATGCTATCTTTTGATAATGGGGGTATCGGGATTTGCATGGTGTAAGGATAGTGGATACGTAGTATACTGGCTTTTGAAGCGGGAATTTGTGTCCGTCCTGTTCTCGTTCACCGACGAGCACGGCGCTCACTATCGGTGTCAAAACCATGGATCTCAGGTAGGGGGGCCCGAACTGTGCGTCTAAGGTCGATGGTAACAGGAGACAAGGGACACGATGTTTACCCAGGTTCAGGCCCTCTCTATGGAGGTAATACCCTACGTCCTGCCTGATTGATATTGAGGAATATGAGTATTACAAGAGTTGATCTACCTCGAGATAATAATGGCTAAATCCTAAAGGTCTAGCTTGTATGGCTATGATAATGAATCTCTCCTATTCGGACTATGTCCTCCGGTTTATATAGACACCGGGAGGATCTTGGGTTACATAAGGTCGGTTACAAAGAATGGAATCTACATATTCGAAGCCAAGCTTGCCTTCCATGCGAAGGAGAGTCCCATCCGGATACGGGTGCAGTCTTCGGTCTTTGTATCTTCACAACCCATCAGTCCGGCCTATGGATAACAGGTCAGACGCCCGAGGACCCCTTAGCCCAGGACTCCCTTAGTAGCCCCCGAACCAGGCTTCAATGTCGAGGTGTTTGGTGCACAGACTGTCCTTGTTAGAGCGGGATTAGCCTCCTTCAATGGCAAAACCTAGGCGGAGGATTTCCCCAATCCGTCTACGGGAGAAAGAGTGTGCTTCGTCCCCTATCTGCAGAGGGGCGTGGGATTTCCAATTCACCCATTCCTCCGAGGGCTTCTGAGTACTATGGCCGGCCTCCGTCCTGCACATTGCGGGTTATGTCGCTTTATGCGAACTATTCCTGGGTTGCGAGGCCCATTTCGATTTGTGGAGAAGACTGTTCTTCCTCATCCCTTGCAATCAAGGTGGGTCAATTTTTGAAGTGGGAGGAGCCAAAGTGTGGCGCATCGCTGGGACTGGATACCTGTCTGGCATGCCGAAGAAATCTCCCAAAGAGTGGCCTTCCGAATGGTTCTACATCGACAATGTCGCTCCGCCCGACCCCGTCCATATGGGCCTCCCTGAGTTTTCAATTGCTCCTCTGAAGAAACGCCATAGCTGGCGTCCTCGGAGCCTCGAGGAAGAGGATAGTGTGGAGGTCAGCCTGCTGCTGGGCAAGATTAAGGCGCTTGCCCAGTCCAGATTGTCAATAATTGAGGTAACGGCAATCTCTATAACACGGGGGGTCCAGCCACTCCAATACAGAGGGCTACCCATGTGGCATTATAACGGGGAAGACGACACCTCAGGCTATGGTCGGAAGGGCCCGAAGACCCCTGCCGCCCTGGCCAAAATACTAGCCGAGCTGTATAAAGGGGAGAAGGAGGAGTTCACCCGTCTGCAATATCGAGAAGTATTTTCCACGTATAATCCTCCCAGCTGGTTAAGGTTCACCTCCACTATTTTACACTTGTCCCATGATCCTTCCCCTCAGCCGGAGAATCCCAACCGGGATCTTGACCCCAGATATGAGGAAGATCCGGACATATTTGTGGAGCTTGAGGATGGAATATTCTATCAGATGAGCTACAACGGTACATATGTACCCATACCCCGGCCTCCTTCTTGCTTCACGTGTAAGTAATCCGAAGACACCTTATCCAAAAGAGTTTTCTCATTCCTCCTTACCCACTACACTTTCCTGTGCTTAGAAGGGGAAGCATTCGGCGCGCCATGCTGCCCTAGGAGCATCTCTGAAGAGAGTGTCCCCCATACCAGGCAAGCCTTCTAAGAGGAAGGCAAATGAAGATATGGCCGAGCCTTCATCAAAGAGGTATGAATTTCCAAGTATACACCTTGGCAGTCACATCAAAATGTGACCTTTTCGTTTACCCTATATGAGGAAAAAGGTGTGCCGAACTATATCCGGGGGTCCGGCCGATCATACTTCCCGCAGTCAGGATACAAATCCTACCATGAAGACGGGGGCTGATGCGGGGGTGATGCTAGACTGTCCTCCAGCCGAGGACTCGGATGATGTATCCGTCACCAACTCGGAAGTGGAGAGCACCATGAATCATCGGTGCCGCAGGGCCGTTTTATAAGACCCTTGCTTTTCAGAAGAGTCATTTAACGCCTTCAGCTCGGCCGATGCATATATCCGAGATGCTCGAGATGGGCTTAACAGAGCCACAAAACAACATTTAAAAGATGTGCAGGTAAGATTGTTTTGTCTGACTATGATAACCATATGCTAGTAGCCCCCGAGACTTAAAGTAGTTTAAACAACTAATTGAAGAATCAATGTACAACCAGGTGCTTACGGAGAAGAACACCCTGTTAACTCAGGAACTAGAAAAGTGTCGGAGCCAGCCGTCTACTGCCAATGCCGAACTGGAGAAATCCAAGAAGGCATCCCTCGGTAATGTTTCCATCCATCGAGAAATCATAGTTGCACTCTAATAATGCTAATCCAGTTGCTTATCTTAGTATTGGATCGTTAGACCAACTGCGAGAGCAGCTGGATGCCACTCGAAGCAAAGAACACGGAGCCAAAAAACTGCTAGCAGCTGGCGAGTGTGTGTTAACAAAAGACGTTCAGGAGAAGAAGAAGCTCCAGGATTCAAACACCAAAATGGGTGAAGAACTGAAAGATGTGCGAGCTCAGCTAGCTGACTCCGTGAAGGAGAACGAAAAACTACGAGGCAACATATTCAGTATGTGGCCGCATTTATCTTATAACAGTTTGGAAGTAACAATAGCTGATATAGTTGTGATTGCAGGTGTATTGACGGGCCGCCCCGAAGAGGAGGTGTCCGGATCATCAAGTGATCTTCTGCAAGGGCTGTTGCAGTTAGACGAGCAAGCTCGGCAGGCAATGCGGAGTGTAGCCAGGGCCTTATGGCCATCCGACTCCCGTCCATGGAGTATGGAGAAGCTGGTAGAGCTGTTCAAGGGAGCGCAGCGGCGTATCCGACTATGAAAGGTATCGGCCTGCCGAGAGGGTGTGCGAGAGGCCTGGGCTATGGTAAAAATGCGATATACCAAGATGGATCCGAATCACATGGCCCGGGTTGGACCGTTAGGGTCGAATGGGGAACAAATTCCCGTTAGTTTAGTATATGACCAAGTGGAGGTGGCCGCTAGATATTCCCAATAGGATTGTAAGTTAGACTGCCTGTTGGACGGTATAGAGGAGAAAGTCTTTAAGTCTTGAGTGACTATGTACTTTCCTTCTAGCTGGATAATAAAGACAATTGTCATGGACGACCTTTTCGCTTCGACCTCTGGACCCGAAGGTGCAAAGTGTTTCCGAATACCCTATCGGTAGAATATATCAGGGTATGCATGGGAACCAGACGTAGGGGTCATAGTTTCTTGAACAGACAATGTGTATCCGGCTAGTTATGTTATATTACATTATGTAAGAAACATATTCCAGAGAGAATAGTTTCGTTAAGGGTTCCTTTCCCTGGGTGTGCATGCGTTTAATGTGCATGTATGAACTGTGATTGAAAAAATCATAGAGTAAGTAACATTTGGGGTTTCACAATGGAGTGAATGCAGAAACGTCTTTAATTCGTCGACCAAATATTCCCTTAAGAATGCTAGCTTTCGGCTTCACCTAGTCTGAGGTACACATTCGGATGACCCGGCACTAACAATCGTAGAGGTGCTGCCTTTATGCCCTAGCCGAACTAACGGGAATGTAGGGCATAAGCACAGGAGCCAGGCAACCCAGCTTGGCCAAAACTTAAGTCATATCGATGCATATAGTGGCGAAGAAAAGGTACATATGGAAAAGCGCATATGTGGTGAGCTTGATGCTCGAAGAATAATAGCAAGCTTCTGTACGAGAAGCCCCCAGGTATAATGAACGTACATATGTAGAGATGTATGCATCAGGTAAGGACGGTCTATCCGTACTGAAGCCGTAATGCTAAAGAGCAAATGAAAAAAAGATAAAAATGAAAAGAGAGACAAAATAATGTTAATAACATGAGGGAGGAGACGAACACAGTGTTTGGTGTAATTCATAAAATCATCGTAGTCTGGCCGCATTCCAGGGGTTCGGCTCCAGTTGATTGTCTGACGCATCACGCAGGCGGTACGCTCCTCCGGTGAGAACTTCGTCAATGATGAAGGGACCCTCCCACTTGAGCTTGAGTTTGTCCTTTTTCTTCTCCAACAGGCGTAGAACAAGTTCACCAATGTTATAAGTCTTGGCCCGCACGTCTCTGCTCTGATACCTGCGACCCTGCTGTTGATAAAATGCGGAACGGGCTTTTGCGACCTCACACTCCTCCTCCAAGGCATGTAGGTTGTCTTGCCAATCAAGCTCGGCTTCTCTCTCTTCGTACACGCCCACTCGAGGTGAGTCATGAACAATATCACAGGGTAACACTGCTTCTACACTGCACACCATGAAGAAAGGTGTATATCTAGTAGTGCGGTTGGTCGTGGTCCGCAGCTCCCACAGTATGGAGTCAAGTTCCTCCACCCAGTGCTTGTCTGATTATTTCAAAGACCGCACTAGTCTAGATTTGATGCCGCTCATAATAAGACCATTAGCCCATTTGACTTGACCGTTTCTCTCCGGGTGATAGACAGAGGCGTAATCGAGCTTAATGCCTAGATTAGTACACCAGGTTTTCACTTCATTGGCTGTGAAATTAGAGCCATTATCGGTGATTATGCTATGCGGGACACCATAACAGTGTACCACGCCGGATATGAAATCTATTATTGGCCCCACTTCGGCTGTTTTGACTGGTTTGGCCTCTATCCACTTAGTGAATTTATCCACCACGACCAGCAGATACTTTCTCTTATGGCTTCCTCGTTTAAGGGGTCTGACCATGTCGAATCCCTAGACCACAAAAGGCCAACTGATGGGGATTGTTTGTAAGGCACTGGGGGGCATATGGCTTTGGTTGGCAAAGCGTTGGCGTCCGACGCAACATTGGACAAGGTCCTGTGCATCTTCTCGGGCCGTCGTCTAATAAAACCCTGTACGAAAGGCCTTTCTAACAAGGGCCCGAGCTGCGGCGTGGTGACCGCTGAGTCCGGGGTGAATTTCAGCCAAGAGCTGCCACCCCTCTTCCTCGGAGATACATCGTTGAAGAACCCGTTAGCGCTTTTCTTGTGGACCTCTCCATTATGAACCTTGTACACCTTTGATCGCCGGACAATGCAGTGGGCCTCATTCCGGTCCTCATGAAGCTCCTTCCTGTTAAGGTAGGAAAGGAAGGGTTCGGTCCACGGGGCAATGACTGCGTTATGATGGTGTTATGAGATGCACCGATGGTGTTATTTCGGTGGCTGAGCCTCCGATGACGTCGGTGTTTCTGGGATCTGGGGTTATGTTTGGATCCGGACTAGTGTTGCTGTTTTCCCCTTGACACAACACAGATGGCTTAAAAAGACGTTCCAGAAAGATATTAGGTGGGACGGGGTCGCGCTTAGCACCGATACAAGCAAGAACGTCTGCCGCTTGATTACTTTCTCGAGCCACATGATGGAACTCGAGCCCCTCGAACCGGGCTGACATTTTTATGACTGCGTTATGATAAGTTGCCATCTTCGGATATTTAGCATCGAAGTCTCCACTTATTTGAGATATTGCAAGGTTTGAGTCCCCACGCACAGCCATCCGGAGACCATGCAATTGTTGGGGAACGTAGTAATTTCAAAAAAATTCCTACGCACACGCAAGATCATGGTGATGCATAGCAAGGAGAGGGGAGAGTGTCGTCCACGTACCCTCGTAGACCATTAAGAGGAAGCATTATGACAACGCGATTGATGTAGTCGTACATCTTCACGATCGACCGATCCTCAGTACCAAACGTACGACACCTCCGCGTTCAGCACACGTTCAGCTCGGTGATGTCCCACGAACTCACGATCCAGTAGAGCTCGGGGAAGAGTTTTGTCAGCACAACGGCATGGTGACGATGTTGATGAAGCTACATTGCAGGGCTTCGCCTAAGCACTGCTACAGTATGACCGAGGTGGATTATGGTGGAGGGTGGCACCGCACACGGCTGGGAGAGATCAATGATCAACTTGTGTGTCTAGAGGTGCCCCCTACCCCTGTATATAAAGGAGCAAGGTGGAGACAGGCCGACCCTAGAGGGCGCGCCAGGAGGAGGAATCCTCCTCCTAGTAGGAGTAGGATTCCCCTCCTTTCCTACTCCTACTAGGAGGGGGAAAGGAAGGGGGAGAAGGAGAAGGAAAGGGGGGTGCCCCCCTTCTCCTAGTACAATTTGGACCAGAGGGAGAGGGGGCGCGTGGCCTGCCCTGGCCGGCCCCTCTCTCTCTCCACTAGGGCCCAATAAGGACCATTAACCCTCGGGGGGTTCCGGTAACCCCTCCGGCACTCCGGTAAAATCCCGATTTCACCCGGAACTCTTCCGATGTCCAAATGTAGGCTTCCAATATATCAATCTTTATGTCTCGACCATTTCGAGACTCCTCGTCATGTCCGTGATCATATCTGGGACTCCGAACTACCTTTAGTACATAAAAACATATAAACTCATAATACCGATCGTCACGGAACTTTAAGCGTGCGGGCCCTACGGGTTCGAGAACTTTGTAGACATGACCGAGACATGTCTCCGGTCAATAACCAATAGAGGAACCTGGATGATCATATTGGTTCCTACATATTCTACGAAGATCTTTATTGGTCAAACCGCATAACAATATATGTTGTTCCCTTTGTCATCGGTATGTTACTTGCCCTAGATTCGATCGTCGGTATCCCAATACCTAGCTCAATCTCGTTACCGGCAAGTCTCTTTACTCGTTCCGTAATAAAACATCCCGCAATGAAATTATTAGTCACATTGCTTGCAAGGCTTATAGTGATGTGCATTACCGAGAGGGCCCAGAGATACCTCTCCAACAATCGAAGTGACAAATCCTATTCTTGATCTATGCCTACTACACGAACACCATTGAAGACACCTGTAGAGCACCTTTATAATCACCCAGTTACAGTGTGACGTTTGGTAGAACGCAAAGTGTTCCTACGGTATTCGGGAGTTTCATAGTTTCATAGTCATAGGAACATATATAAGTCATGAAGAAAGCAATAGCAGTAAACTTAAACGATCAAGTGTTAAGCTAACGAAATGGGTCATGTCAATCACATCATTCTCCTAATGATTTGATCCCGCTGATCAAATAATAACTCATGTCTATGGCAAGGAAACTTAACCATCTTTGATCAACGAGCTGGTCAAGTAGAGGCATACTAGTGACACTATGTTTGTCTATGTATTCACACATTTATTATGTTTCCGGTTACTACAATTCTAGCATGAATAATAAACATTTATCATGAAATATAGAAATAAATAATAACTTTATTATTGCCTCTAGGGCATATTTACGTCAGCAATAAGGCCTCGTATTCGGCTGCATTATTGGAGTCTATGTATAGTATTTGGAGTATGTACTGAACGACGTCTCCAGTAGGGGACATTAAAACGACGCCCGCTCCTAGCCCAGCCAGCATTTTGGAGCCATCGAAATACATAACCCAATTGTAATATGTGCCATACTCTTCAGGGAGTTTGGCCTCTGTCCATTCGGCGACGAAGTCAGCCAGTACTTGAGATTTAATAGCTTGACATGGTTTATATGTAATGTCAAATGGGAGGAACTCAATGGCCCATTTAGCAATCCGGCCCATGGCATTGAAGGAAATATGCCCTAGAGGCAATAATAAAGTTATTATTTATTTCCTTATATCATGATAAATGTTTATTATTCATGCTAGAATTGTCTTAACCAGAAACGTAATACTTGTGTGAATATATAGACAAACAAAGTGTCACTACTATGCCTCTACTTGACTAGCTCGTTAATCGAAGATGGTTATGTTTCCTAACCATAGACATGAGTTGTCATTTGATTAACGGGATCACATCATTAGGAGAATGATGTAATTGACATGACCCATTCCATTAGCTTAGCACCCGATCGTTTAGTATATTGCTATTGCTTTCTTCATGACTTATACATGTTCCTATGACTATGAGATTATGCAACTCCCTTTTACCAGAGGAACACTTTGTGTGCTACCAAACGTCACAACGTAACTGAGTGATTATAAAGGTGCTCTACAGATGTCTCCAAAGGTACATGTCGGGTTGGCGTATTTCGAGATTAGGATTTGTCGCTCCGATTGTCGGAGAGGTATCTCTGGGCCCTCTCGGTAATACACATCACTTAAGCCTTGAAAGCAATGCAACTAATAAGTTAGTTGCAAGATGATGTATTACAGAACGAGTAAAGAGACTTGCCGGTAACGAGATTGAACTAGGTATTGAGATACCGATGATCGAATCTCGGGCAAGTAACATACCGATGACAAAGGGAACAACGTATGTTTTTATGCGGTCTGACCGATAAAGATCTTTGTAGAATATGTAGGAGCCAATATGAGCATCCAGGTTCCGCTATTGGTTATTGACCAAAGACATGTCTCGGTCATGTCTACATTGTTCTCGAACCCGTAGGGTCCGCACGCTTAACGTTACGATGACAGTTTCATTATGAGTTTATATATTTTGATGTACCGAAGGTTGTTCGGAGTCCCGTATGTGATCACGGACTTAACGAGGAGTCTCGAAATGGTCGAGACATAAAGATCAATATATTCGACGACTATATTTGGACACCGGAAAGGTTCCGGGTAAGATTGGGACAATACCGGATCACCGGGAGGTTATCGAAACCCCTCGGGAGGTATATGGGACTTATTGGGCCTTAGTGGAAAGGAGGGGAAAGGAGCAAGGGAGGGGGCGCCCCCCCCCCCAAGCCCAATCCGAATTGGGAGAGGAGCCGGCCCCCCTTTCCTTCCCCCCTCCTTCCTCTTCCTTCCCTCTCCTACTCCTAATAGGAAAAAGGGGAGTCCTATTCCCGGTGGGAGTTGGACTCCCCCCCTTGGGCGCGCCACCCTCCTTGTCCGGCCCCCTCCTCCACTCCTTTATATACGGGGGCAGGGGGGCACCCCAGAGACACAACAATTGATCATTCATCTCTTAGCCGTGTGCGATGTCCCCCTCCACCGTAATCCTCGATAATATTGTAGCGGTGCTTAGGCGAAGCCCTACGACGGTAGAACATCAAGATCGTCACCACGCCGTCGTGCTGACAGAACTTATCCCCAACACATTGCTGGATCGGAGTCCGGGGATCGTCATTGAGCTGAACGTGTGCAAAAACTCGGAGGTGCCGTAATTTCGGTGCTTGATCGGTCAGGCCATGAAGACGTACAACTACATCAACCGCGTTGTTATAACGCTTCCGCTTCTGGTCTACGAGGGTACGTAGACAACACTCTCCCCTCTTGTTGCTGTGCATCACCATGATCTTCCGTGTGCGTAGGAATTTTTTTGAAATTACTACGTTCCCCGACAATGGCATCCGAGCCTAAGTTTTATGTGTTGATGTTATATGCACGAGTAGAACACAAGTGAGTTGTGGGCAATATAAGTCATACTGCTTACCAGCATGTCATACTTTGGTTCGGCGGTATTATTGGATGAAGCGACCCGGGCCGACATTACGCGTACGCTTACACGAGACTGGTTATACCGACGTGCTTTGCAGACAGGTGGCTGGCAGGTGTCAGTTTCTCCAACTTTAGTTGAACCGAGTGTGGCTACGCCCGGTCCTTGCGAAGGTTAAAATAGCACCAACTTGACAAACTGTCATTGTGGTTTTTGATGCGTATGTAAGATTGGTTCTTGCTAAGCCCGTAGCAGCCACGTAAAACTTGCAACAAAGAAAGTAGAGGACGTCTAACTTGTTTTTGCAGGGCATGTTGTGATGTGATATGGTCAAGGCATGATGCTAAATTTTATTGTATGAGATGATCATGTTTTGTAACCAAGTTATCGGCAACTGGCAGGAGCCATATGGTTGTTGCTTTATTGTATGCAATGCAATCGCCCTGTAATGCTTTACTTTATCACTAAGCGGTAGTGATAGTCGTAGAAGCATAAGATTGGCGAGACGACAACGATGCTACGATGGAGATCAAGGTGTCGCGCCGGTGAAGATGGTGATCATGACGATGCTTCGGAGATGGAGATCACAAGCACAAGATGATGATGGCCATATCATATCACTTATATTGATTGCATGTGATGTTTATGTTTTATGCATCTTATCTTGCTTTGATTGACGGTAGCATTATAAGATGATCTCTCACTAAATTTCAAGATAAAAGTGTTCTCCCTGAGTATGCACCGTTGCCAAAGTTCGTCGTGCCCAGACACCACGTGATGATCGGGTGTGATAAGCTCTATGTCCATCTACAACGGGTGCAAGCCAGTTTTTCACACGCAGAATACTCAGGTTAAACTTGACGAGCCTAGCATATGCAGATATGGCCTGGAACACTGAGACCGAAAGGTCGAGCGTGAATCATATAGTAGATATGATCAACATAGTGATGTTCACCATTGAAAACTACTCCATTTCATGTGATGATCGATTATGGTTTAGTTGATTTGGATCACGTGATCACTTAGAATATTAGAGGGATGTCTTTCTAAGTGGGAGTTCTTAAGTAATATGATTAATTGAACTTAAATTTATCATGAACTTAGTACCTGATAGTATCTTGCTTGTTTATGTTTGATTGTAGATAGATGGCCCGTGCTGTTGTTCCGTTGAATTTTAATGCGTTCCTTGAGAAAGCAAAGTTGAAAGATGATGGTAGCAATTATACGGACTGGGTCCGTAACTTGAGGATTATCCTCATTGCTACACAGAAGAATTACGTCCTGGAAGCACCGCTGAGTGCCAGGCCTGCTGCTGATGCAACTGACGACGTTAAGAACGTCTGGCAAAGCAAAGATGATGACTACTCGATAGTTCAATGTGCCATGCTCTACGGCTTAGAACCGGGTCTTCAACGACGTTTTGAACGGCATGGAGCATATGAGATGTTCCAGGAGTTGAAGCTAATATTTCAAGCAAATGCCCGGATTGAGAGATATGAAGTCTCCAATAAGTTCTATAGCTGCAAGATGGAGGAGAACAGTTCTGTCAGTGAGCATATACTCAAAATGTCTGGGTATAATAATCACTTGATTCAACTGGGAGTTAATCTTCCGGATGATTGTGTCATTGACAGAATTCTCCAATCACTTCCACCTAGCTACAAGAGCTTCGTGATGAACTATAATATGCAAGGGATGGATAAAACAATTCCCGAGCTCTTCGCAATGCTAAAAGCTGTGGAGGTAGAAATCAAGAAGGAGCATCAAGTGTTGATGGTCAACAAGACCACTAGTTTCAAGAAAAAGGGCAAGGGGAAGAAGAAGGGGAACTTCAAGAAGAACAACAAGCAAGTTGCTGCTCAGGAGAAGAAACCCAAGTCTGGACCTAAGCCTAAAACTGAGTGCTTCTACTGCAAGCAGACTGGTCACTGGAAGCGGAACTGCCCCAAGTATTTGGCGGATAAGAAGGATGGCAAGGTGAACAAAGGTATATGTGATATACATGTTATTGATGTGTACCTTACTAGAGCTCGCAGTAGCACCTGGGTATTTGATATTGGTTCTGTTGCTAATATTGGCAACTCGAAACAGGGACTATGGATTAAGCGAACACTGACAAAGGACGAGGTGACGATGCGCGTGGGAAATGGTTCCAAAGTCGATGTGATCGCGGTTGGCACACTACCTCTACATCTACCAGCGGGATTAGTATTAGACCTAAATAATTGTTATTTGGTGCCAGCGTTGAGCATGAACATTATATCTGGATCTTGTTTGATGCGAAACGGCTATTCATTTAAATTAGAGAATAACGGTTGTTCTATTTATATGAGTAATATCTTTTATGATCATGCACCCTTGAAGAGTGGTCTATTTTGATGAATCTCGATAGTAGTGATACACATATTCATAATGTTGAACCCAAAAGATGCAGAGTTGATAATGATAGTGCAACTTATTTGTGGCACTGCCGCTTAGGTCATATCGGTGTAAAGCGCATGAAGAAACTCCATACTGATGGACTTTTGGAACCACTTGATTATGAATCACTTGGTACTTGCGAACCGTGCCTCATGGGCAAGATGACTAAAACCCCGTTCTCCGGTACTATGGAGAGAGCAACAGATTTGTTGGAAATCATACATACAGATATATGTGGTCCAATGAATGTTGAAGCTCGTGGCGGATATCATTATTTTCTCACCTTCACAGATGATTTAAGCAGATATGGGTATATCTACTTAATGAAACATAAATCTGAAATATTTGAAAAGTTTGAAGAATTTCAGAGTGAAGTTGAAAATCATCGTAACAAGAAAATAAAGTTTCTACGATCTGATCGTGGAGGAGAATATTTGAGTTACGAGTTTGGTTTACATTTGAAACAATGCGGAATAGTTTCGCAACTCACGCCACCCGGAACACCACAGCGTAATGGTGCGATCTATGATGTCTATTACAGATTTACCGCTATCGTTTTGGGGTTATGCTTTAGAGACGGCCGCATTCACGTTAAATAGGGCACCATCAAAATCCGTTGAGACGACGCCTTATGAACTATGGTTTGGCAAGAAACCAAAGTTGTCGTTTCTGAAAGTTTGGGGCTACGATGCTTATGTGAAAAAACTTCAACCTGATAAGCTCGAACCCAAATCGGAGAAATGTGTCTTCATAGGATACCCGAAGGAGACTGTTGGGTACACCTTCTATCACAGATTCGAAGGCTAGACATTTGTTGCTAAAAATGGATCCTTTCTTGAGAGGGAGTTTCTCTCGATAGAAGTGAGTGGGAGGAAAGTAGAACTTGATGAGGTAACTGTACCTGGTCCCTTATTGGAAAGTAGTACATCACAGAAACCGGTTTCTGTGACACCTACACCAATTAGTGAGGAAGCTAATGATGATGATCATGAAACTTCAGAACAAGTTACTACTGAACCTCGTAGATCAACCAGTGTAAGATCCGCACCAGAGTGGTACGGTAATCCTGTTCTGGAAGTCATGCTACTAGATCATGATGAACCTATGAACTATGAAGAAGCAATGGTGAGCCCAGATTCCGCAAAATGGCTTGAAGCCATAAAATCTGAGATGGGATCCATGTATGAGAACAAAGTGTGGACTTTGGTTGACTTGCCCAATGATCGGCAAGCAATTGAAAATAAATGGATCTTCAAGAAGAAGACTGACGCTGACGGTAATGTTACTATCTACAAAGCTCGACTTGTCGCAAACGGTTTTCGACAAGTTCAAGGAATTGACTACGATGAGACCTTCTCACCCGTAGCGATGCTTAAGTCTGTCCGAATCATGTTAGCAATTGCCGCATTTTATGATTATGAAATTTGGCAGATGGATGTCAAAACTGCATTTCTGAATGGATTTCTAGAAGAAGAGTTGTATATGATGCAGTCGGAAGGTTTCGTCGATCCAAAAGGAGCTAACAAAGTGTGCAAGCTCCAGCGATCCATTTATGGACTGGTGCAAGCATCTCGGAGTTGGAATAAATGCTTTGATAGTGTGATCAAAGCATTTGGTTTTGTACAGACTTTTGGAGAAGCCTGTATTTACAAGAAAGTGAGTGGGAGCTCTGTAGCATTTCTGATATTATATGTGGATGACATATTGCTAATCAGAAATGATATAGAATTTCTGGATAGCATAAAGGGATACTTGAATAAGAGTTTTTCAATGAAAGACCTCTGTGAAGCTGCTTACATATTGGGCATTAAGATCTATAGAGATAGATCAAGATGCTTAATTGGACTTTCACAAAGCACATACCTTGACAAAGTTTTGAAGAAGTTCAAAATGGATCAAGCAAGGAAAGGATTCTTGCCTATGTTACAAGGTGTGAAGTTGAGTAAGACTCAATGCCCGATCACTACAGAAGATAGATGAAAGATGTTCCCTATGCTTCAGCCATAGGCTCTATCATGTATGCAATGTTGTGTACCAAACCTCATGTGTGCCTTGCTATAAGTCTAGCAGGGAGGTACCAAAGTAATCCAGGAGTGGATCACTTGACAGCGGTCAAGAACATCCTAAAATACCTGAAAAGGACTAAGGATATGTTTCTCATATATGGAGGTGACAAAGAGCTCATCGTAAATGGTTACATTGATGCAAGCTTTGACACTAATCCGGACGATTCTAAATCGCAAACCGGATACGTATTTGCATTAAACGGTGGAGCTGTCAGTTGGTGCAGTTCTAAACAAAGCATCATGGTAGGATCTACATGTGAAGCGGAGTACATAGTTGCTTCGGAAGCAGCAAACGAAGGAGTCTCGATGAAGGAGTTCATATCCGATCTAGGTGTCAAATCTAGTGCATCGGGTCCAATGAAAATCTTTCGTGACTTGCCTTGGCAAAGGAATCCAGATTTCATAAGAGAACCAAGCACATCAAGAGACACTTCAATTCCATCCGGGATCTAGTCCATGTGGGAGACATAGAGATTTGCAAGATACATACGGATCTGAATGTAGCAGAGCCATTGACTAAGCCTCTTCCATGAGCAAAACATGATCAGCACCAAGGCTCCATGGGTGTTAGAATCATTACTGTGTAATCTAGATTATTGACTCTAGTGCAAGTGGGAGACTAAAGGAAATATGCCCTAGAGGCAATAATAAAGTTATTATTTATTTCCTTATATCATGATAAATGTTTATTATTCATGCTAGAATTGTATTAACCGGAAACGTAATACTTGTGTGAATACATAGACAAACAAAGTGTCACTAGTATGCCTCTACTTGACTAGCTCGTTAATCGAAGATGGTTATGTTTCCTAACCATAGACATGAGTGGTCATTTGATTAACGGGATCACATCATTAGGAGAATGATGTAATTGACATGATCCATTCCATTAGCTTAGCACCCAATCGTTTAGTATGTTGCTATTGCTTTCTTCATGACTTATACATGTTCCTATGACTATGAGATTATGCAACTCCCGTTTATCGGAGGAACACTTTGTGTGCTACCAAACGTCACAACGTAACTGGGTGATTATAAAGGTGCTCTACAGGTGTCTCCAAAGGTACATGTTGGGTTGGCGTATTTTGAGATTAGGATTTGTCGCTCTGATTGTTGGAGAGGTATCTCTGGGCCCTCTCGGTAATACACATCACTTAAGCCTTGCAAGCAATGCAACTAATAAGTTAGTTGCAAGATGATGTATTATGGAACGAGTAAAGAAACTTGCCAGTAATGAGATTGAACTAGGTATTGAGATACCGACGATCGAATCTCGGGCAAGTAACATACCGATGACAAAGGGAACAATGTATGTTGTTATGCGGTCTGACCGATAAAGATCTTCATAGAATATGTAGGAGCCAATATGAGCATCCAGGTTTCGCTATTGGTTATTGACCGGAGACGTGTCTCGGTCATGTCTACATTGTTCTCGAACCCGTAGGGTCCGCACGCTTAACGTTACGGTGACAGTTTCATTATGAGTTCATATATTTTGATGTATTGAAGGTTGTTCGGAGTCCCGGATGTGATCACGGACTTGAGGAGGAGTCTCGAAATGGTCGAGACATAAAGATCGATATATTGGACGACTATATTTGGACACCGTAAAGGTTCCGGGTAAGATTGGGACAATACCGGATCACCGGGAGATTATCGGAACCCCCCGGGAGGTATATGGGCCTTATTGGGCCTTAGTGGAAAGGAGGGGAAAGGAGGAAGGGAGGCCCCCCCCAAGCCCAATCCGAATTGGGAGGGGGGCCGGCCCCCCCTTTCCTTCCTCCCTCCTTCCTCTTCCTTCCCTCTCCTACTCCTAATAGGAAAAAGGGGAGTCCTACTCCTAGTGGGAGTTGGACTCCCCCCCTTGGGCGCACCACCCTCCTTGGCCGGCCCCCTCCACCACTCCTTTATATACGGGGGCAGGGGGCACCCCAGAGACACAACAATTGATCATTGATCTCTTAGCCGTGTGCGGTGCCCCCCTCCACCATAATCCTCGATAATATTGTAGCGGTGCTTAGGCGAAGCCCTGCGACGGTAGAACATCAAGATCGTCACCACGCCGTCGTGCTGACGGAACTCATCCCCGTCACTTTGCTAGATCAGAGTCTGGGGATCGTCATCGAGGTGAACGTGTGCAAAAACTCGGAGGTGCCGTAGTTTCGGTGCTTGATCGGTCGGGCCGTGAAGACGTACGACTACATCAACCGCGTTGTTATAACGCTTCCGCTTCCGGTCTACGAGGGTACATAGACAACACTCTCCCCTCTCGTTGCTGTGCATCACCATGATCTTGCGTGTGTGTAAGAATTTTTTTGAAATTACTACGTTCCCCGACAGGCATCGCCGTTGTTTATAATGTCATTGAGTGGTACTTCGGAAGCCACCGTAATCGAACACTCCTGGAAGTAGTGATCGAGCTTTCGGGATGCCATGAAGACCGGGTATGCTATCTTTTGATAATGGGGGTACCGGGATTTGCATGTTGTAAGGACAGTGGATACGTAGTATACTCGCTTCTGAACTGGGAATTTATGTCCGTCTTGTTCTCGTTCAACGACGAGCATGGCGCTCACCACCTGATGTGTTGCCGATATGTTTAATAACATCGGTTCGCCGGCGTTTGGCGCGGCCAGGATTGGATTGCTCATGAGGAGGGTTTTTATTTCCTCCAGTCCGGCTATTTCCACGTCCGTCCACTCGAAGTGATCGGTTCATCGTAGAAGGCGATAGATTGGCAGTGCCTTTTCTCCTAATCTGGAGATGAAGCGGCTTAGAGCTGCCATGCAACCCGCAAGCTTTTGAACTTGTTTAAGGTCTGTTAGCGTAGCCTATTGTGACAAAGCTCGGATTTTTGCAGGATTTGCTTCAATTCCTCTATTGGAAACAATGAAGCCCAACATTTTTCCGGCCGGGACGCTGAAAACGCACTTTTCCGGGTTGAGGTTAATGTCATACACGCGGAGGTTGTCGAATTAGAGATGTAAATCATCTATTAGTGTTTTGATGTGCCTAGTTTTGATGACGACGTAGTCCACATAAGCTTCAACTGTCTTGCCGATATGTTTCTCCAGGCATGTTTGAATCATGCGTTAGTATGTGGCGCCTGCGTTCTTGAGTCCGAAAGGGCATGGTGTTGAAGCAGAATGGCCCATATGGGGTGATTAATGTTGTTGCGGCTTGATCGGACTCTTTCATTATGATTTGATGGTATCCGGAATATGCGTCAAGGAAGCACAATGAGTCGTGTCCTGCGGTAGC
>NC_041380.1:170653114-170676521 GCF_002162155.2 Triticum dicoccoides | reverse complement strand
GGCAAGCCTTATTGAGATCTTTGAAATCGACGCACAAGCGCCAGGATTTGTCCTTCTTTCGTACCATTACCAAGTTTGCCAACCAGTCCGGATGTTTCCTTTCTCTAATGAATCCGGCCTCAATTAGTTTGGTTAGCTCTTCCCCCATAGCTTGACGTTTGGCTTCCGAAAAGCACCCCAGTGTCTGCTTGACTGGCTTATATCCCTTCAATATATTGAGGCTGTGTTCGGCCAACTCGCGTGGGATTCCTGGCATATCAGAAGGATGCCAGGCAAATATATCCCAATTCTTGTGCAGGAACTCTCGTAGAGCGGCGTCAACCGTCGGGTCTAGTTGTGCTCCAATGGATGATGTCTTCTTGGGGTCCGTTGGATGGACTTGGAATTTTACTATTTCTTCTGCCGGTTTGAAGCAGGTGAATTTAGGTCATTTGTCTAGGACCACGTCACCCCTATCCACCATGGAGCGTAGCGCAGTTAACTCTTCGGCCGTGAGGGCTTCAGATAATGCCTCGAGGGCCGGGGACGCGGTTTTATTCCCGGTGCGGAGTGCTATGTCCAGATCACTAGCTAGAGTGGTTATACCATTGGGCCCGGGCATCTTAAGCTTCATGTACCCATAATGGGGTACTGCTTGAAAGCGTGTAAAAGCATCTCGCCCTAAGAGGGCATGATATCCACTATTGAAGGGGGCCACTTGGAAGGTTATTTCATCGGACCGATAGTTCTCCGGTGTGCCGAATACCACATCGAGTGTAATTTTTCCCGCACACCTTGCCTCCCGACTGGGAATGATTCCTTGGAAGGTCGTGTGGCTTTTCTCGATGCGGCTCATCACTATTTCCATTTTTCGTATTGTATCATCATAGATGAGGTTTAGTGTGCTGCCGCCGTCCATGAGAACCTTGGTGAGCTGAAAGCCATCCACAATTGGGCTGAGGACCAAGGCGGCTGGTGCTCGGACTGTCCTATGTTTTGGCTCATTGCCAGCGTTAAAGGTTATCGTCGTGTCGTTCCAAGGGTTTATTGTTGCGATCTGGCAGACTTCAGCGAGTTCGCGGAGTGCCCTTTTGCGACTATTATTTGAAGCGTATGTCTCAAAGACCGTCAGTACTCTGGGGTCGTCGTCTTCTGGAGGGTGTTGCTCTGTGGTGTTTTTGGTAAGGATGTCCTCGCCACTTTTGGCTACCTGCCGGAGTATCCAACATGCTCTACGACTGTGGGTTGGTATGGTATCCGGTGTGGTGTGTATTTTGCATGGGCCATCGAGCCATCCCTCCAGAACGGTTCCGCACTGCGTAATGGGTTTTTATTTCTTGGATGTTTGACTGGGTGCGTCACAGGGGTGCGCCCTTTTCGCCTGGACCAGTGTTGAGTTGGGACCGGTGGCTCCCAAGATGTCTGATCTCTCCAGGCGCTTTCCATTGCACTATACTTCTGTACGATATTTGCCAAGTCAGCAAAGTGTAGTATGCAGTGGCTATTAATGGCGTTGAGAATTCCTTCATTCGTGCAATTGTTGCGGAACGCTGAGATCGCGTCCTCGTCGCGGCAATCTTTAACCTTGTTCTTGACAAGGAGGAATCTGGCCCAAAAGTGGTGGACCGTTTCCTGAGATTGTTGTTGTATGCTCGTGATAGCGCTTATGTTTTGGTGGGTGGGTGGAGTTGGATTTGAACCCTGACCCGATCGATATCCGAAGTCTGAGGTTTCTCCAGACTAAATAGTCCGGGCTCTGGAGTATCTTCTGATTTTTGAAGCGTATCGTCCGACTCTATGTTCGCAGGACAAGGCATGCCTTTTTGCCGGTAGGTGTCCGGCTTCTCGAGGTCGGATATCCGAACATTGTTCGTCCTCAATATAGAGGAGGGGTTATCTTGCTCCTCGACTACCGCTATCTGGTGGGTGATTGGTGGAGAGTTAATCTATCTCTGGTCGGGTTTAAGCCCAATCTGATCGTAGTCTGTACCGACCCCCAAGGCGGCAATGCGGTCTAAGGGTTCATTCAAGGACGACAACTCTGTCGGATCCATCCGTTTGGCGTATTTAGAATCAATGCAGAGGCGATTTTCGATGACTCGAGAGGTCATCATCGTCGGCTCAAAGGCCGAGCGGGCGATCATGGTAAAACCACCCAGTCGAAGGGTTTGGCCTGAGGCTAGAGCTTGTCCGGAGGTGATATTTTTCTTGATGATAAGTCAAGCCATCAAACCTTTCGACGAAGGCATAGTGGAACTCTCAATAAAAGCACCAATGTCGGTGTCAAAATCGGCAGATCTCGGGTAGGGGGTATCGAACTGTGCGTCTAAGGTCGATGGTAACAGGAGACAAGGGACACGATGTTTACCCAGGTTTGGGCCCTCTCTATGGAGGTAATACCCTGCATCTTTCTTGATTGATATAGATGAATATGAGTACTACAAGAGTTGCTCTACCTCGAGATCGTAATAGCTAAACCCTAGAGGTCTAGCTTGTATGGCTATTATAATGAATCTCTCCTATCCGGACTAAGTCCTTCGGTTTATATAGACACCAGGAGGATCTAGGGTTACATAAGGTCGGTTACAAAGAAAGGAATCTACATATTCGACACCAAGATTGCCTTCCACACCAAGGAGAGTCCCATCCAGATATGGGTGCAGTATTCGGTTTTCGTACCTTCACGGCCCATCAGTTCGGCCCATGGCTAACAGGCCGGACGCCCGAGGACCCCTTAGTCCAGGACTCCCTCACTCACCACCTGATGTGTTGCCAATATATATAATAGCATCGGTTCACCGACATTTGGCACAGCCAGGATTGGGTTGCTCGCAAGAAGGGTTTTTATTTCCTCCCGTCCGGCTGTTGCCGCGTCCTTCCACTTTGAAGTGATCAGTTCGCCGTAGAAGGCAATAGAGTGGCAGTGCCTTTTCTCCCAATCTGGACATAAAGCGGCTTAGAGCTGCCATGCAACCCGGGAGCTTTTGGAGTTGTTTGAGGTCTGTTGGCATGGCCAATTGTGCTAGAGCTCGAATTTTGGCTGGATTAGCTTCAATTCCTCTATTGGAAACGATGAAGCCCAGCAGTTTTCCAGTGGGGACGCCGAAAACGCACTTTTCCGGATTGAGCTTCATGTCATACGCGCGGAGGTTATCAAAGGTGAGACATAAATCGTCTATTAGTGTTTTGACACGCCTAGTTTTGATGACAACATCGTCCACATAAGCTTCAACTGTCTTGCCGATCTGTTTCTCTAGGCATGTTTGAATCATGCATTGGTATGTGGCGCCGGCGTTCTTGAGCCCGAAGGGCATGGTGTTGAAGCAGAATGGCCCGTATGGGGTAATGAATGGTGTTGCATCTTGATCGGACTCCTTCATTTTGATTTGATGGTATCCGGAATATGCATCAAGGAAACACAGTGAGTCGTGTCCTGCGGTAGCATCAATTATTTGATTGATGCGGGGAGGGGGAAGGGATCTTTAGGGCAAGCCTTATTGAGGTCTTTAAAATCGACGCACAACCGCCAGGATTCGTCCTTCTTTGGTACCATCACCAGGTTTGCCAGCCAGTCCGGATGTTTTATTTCTCTGATGAATCCGGCCTCAATTAGCTTGCCCAGCTCCTCCCCCATAGCTTGGTGTTTGGTCTCATAAAAGCACCGTAGTGCTTGTTTGATTGGTTTGTATCCCTTTAAGATATTAAGGCTATGTTCGGCTAGCTCACGTGGGATTCCAGGCATGTCATAAGGGTGCCAGGCGAATATATCCCAGTTTTCATGAAGGAAATCCCTTAGTGCGGCATCGACCGTTGGGTCTAGTTGTGCTCCACTAGATCCTGTCTTCTTGGGGTCCGTTGGGTGGACCTGGAATTTGACTATTTCTTTTGCCAGTTTGAAGGAGGTGGATTTGGGTCGTTTGTCTAAGATTACATCATCCCTATCCACCGTGGAGCACAGTGCGGTTAATTCTTCGGCCGCGAGGGCTTCAGATAATGCCTCAAGGACCCGGGATGCGGTTTTGTTTTTGGCGCGCAGTGCTATGTCCGGATCACTGACAAGAGTGATTATGTCGTTTGGTCCGGGCATTTTGAGCTTCATATACCCATAATGAGGTATAGCTTGGAAGTGTTTAAAAGCATCCCTCCCAATAGGGTGTGGTATCCGCTACTGAAAGGAGCCACTTGGAAGGTGATTTCTTCAGACTGATAATTCTCCGGCGTGCCGAATACCACGTCAAGTGTGATTTTTCCCACACACCGCGCCTCCGGCCTGAGAATGATTCATCGGAAGGTCGTGCTGCTTTTCTTGGTGCGGCTCATGTCTATTTCCATTTTGTGGAGTGTATCCTCATAGATGAGGTTTAGTCTGCTGCCGCCGTCCATGAGGACCTTGGTAAGTCGAAAGCCGTCCACGATAGAGCTGAGGACTAAAGCGGCTGGTGCTCGGACTGTCCTGTATTTTGGTTCGTCGCCGACATTAAAGGTTATATCCGTGTTGTTCCAAGGATTTACTATGGTGATTTGACAGACTTCGGCGAGGCCGCGAAGGGCCCTTTTGCGTTTTTTGTTTCAAGCGAATGTCTCAAAGACCGTCAGTACTCTAGGGTCGTTATCTTCTAGAGGGTGTTGCTTTGGGGTGTTTTTGATAAGGATGTCCACGCCGCTTTTGGATACCTGCCGGAGTATCCAACATGCTCTAACGCTGTGGGTTGGTATGTTATCCAGTGTTGTGTGTATTTTGCATGGGCCATCGAGCCATCCATCCAGAATGGTTCCGCGCCACATGATGGGTTTGTATTTCTTGGCTATTGGACTGGGCGCGTCACGGGGATGTGCCCTTTTTGCCTGGACCACTGGTTGAGTTGGGACCGATGGCTCCCAACAAGCTTCCTAATCCCTCCAGGCGCTTTCCATTGCATTGTACTTCTGTATGATAGTTGCCAAGTCAGCGAAGTGTAGTATGCGGCGATGATTAATCGCGTTGAGGATTCCTTCGTTCGTGCAATTGTTGCGGAATGCTGATATCACGTCCTCGTCGTGGCAATCTTTAACCTTGTCCTTGACAAGGAGGAATGTGGCCCAGAAGTGGTGGACTGTTTCCTGAGACTGCTATTGTATGCCCGTGAGAGCGCTTATGTCTGGGTGGGTGGGTGGAATTGGATCTGGACCCTGACCCGATCGATGATCCGGAGTCTGATGTTTTTCTAAACTTAACAGTCCGTGCTCCGGATTATCTTTTGGTTGCTTTTGCCCGCCGGCCGATTCTATGTTCGAAAGGCCGGTCACCTCCTTTTGCGGGTGGGTACCCGGCTCTGCAGGGTCGGCACTCCAGACGTAGTCCGTCTTCAGTATAGGGGAAGAGTCGTCGTCTTGCTCCTCGACTACCGCTATCTTGTGTGTGATCAGTGGAGATTTGATTTCTCTTTGGTCGGGTTTGAGCCTGATCCGATCATAATCTGTGCCGATTCCCAGGGCGGCAATACGATCAAGGAGCTCGTTTAAAGACTAAAACTCCGCCGGATCCATCTGCTTGGAGTGTTTGGGGTCTATACGAAGAGGATTTCGATGGCCCGAGAGGTCATCGTCGGCTTAACGGCCAAACGGGCGGTCATCGTAAAGCTGCCCAATCAGAGGGTTTGTCCTGGGGCCAATTCTCCTATGGTAGTCATATTGTCTTTAAGGATGAGGCGGGTCATCGATCCCGTTGTCCACGGCACAGTGGAACTCTCAATGAAAGCTCCAATGTCGGTGTCAAAACCGGCGGATCTTGGGTAGGGGGTGCCGAACTGTGCGTCTAAGGTCGATGGTAACAGGAGACGGGGGACACGATGTTTACCCATGTTCGGGCCCTCTCTATGGAGGTAATACCCTACGTCCTGCTTGATTGATATTGATTAATACGAGTATTAAAAGACTTGATCTACCTCGAAATCGTAATGGCTAAACCCTAGAGGTCTAGCTTATATGGCTATGGTAATGAATATCTGGCCTATCTACGATCCTAGCCCTCCGGTTTATACAGACACAAGAGGGATCTAGGGTTACACAAGGTCGTTTACAAAGACAAGAATCTACATATTCGGCCACCAAGCCTGCCTTCCACGCCAAGGAGAGTCCCATCCAGACACGGGTGCAGTCTTCGGTCTTCGTGTCTTCACAGCCCATCAGTCCAGCCCATGGCTAACAGGCCGGATGCCTGAGGACCCCTTAATCCACGACTCCCTCACCGGGGCCTCGAGGAAAGGGGGCTGAGCGAGTGTGTGTCTGAGCTGCACGCGCTAGAGTTAGCCTAGCGGCATTGCGGACCAACCGTGTGGAGGTGCGAAGTGGCTTCGCTCATATGGGGGACGGAAGTCATCCTGCGCGGGCGCTAGGTCTGATAGGGCGGCCTTGTCGTCAGTGTGTGACCTTTGTGGCAACCGTTCGCTCCCCACTAGCCTCTTCACTGGCATGTGGTCCCGTTCCAACATGTCAGTGAGATGACGACGAGTCCTTTTGTACAATTTCCAAATGGACGTCTATGTAGGCCGGGGCGCCTCTTCGTGTACCATGGCAACCGTCCACCGACTCTTCGCCTTTCCCTCTCTATTTGGAACTGTTGTCGCACGGTCTTCCTCCCTCCTCCATTTTCCTTCACCCTTCTGCCATTGTTCGATCGTCTTCTCCATGGAGGGAACAGGCCGGAAACGACCTTGTTATTCTTGCCCCGATCTGAATGATGACAAGGTGGAGGAACTCATTGATCAGTGCGACGTCATCACCTCGGCTAGCATGGCAGGTTCATTCAAGACCATTATGGACTCAACTAATAACATCATTACAATGAACCCAAGGGTCTAGGAGCGGTTTGATCTCCCCTATCTTCTTCACCGTGACCCTGCTCACTGGCGCACGAATGACGGAGGCCTCGCCTTGTGCAAGTTGGTGCTGGTTGATAATAATAAGTGTTATGTTAAGATGCCATTGCTTGAGGGTATGGCTTGGGCAGGCGCAAATGGAGATTGGGTTGTTCATATTGGGTACAACTACAAGTGGGAAGTTGTGTATGTGTACACTCGTTACCGGGTTCCACTTCCAAAAATCTCAGACTGCCCAGAGGTTGAGCACACCGGTTTTCTACGTACATTCAACTATGATCATGGTGATTGTCTTCTACAGAAGATAGCAATTTGTCAAGTTCCCGACCTCTCTTGGGATTTAATGGACTATGGAGTTGTTGCTATCTTCGAGCAGGTTGTTGCCTTCCTTCATAGTTCGAATGGATGGATATTGCTGAAAAATCAGTTTCTATAGACGGGTGTGTACTGTGATGCAATTCAATATGAGGGACTTGTGTTTGCTGCCACCACTTGTGGCACTGTTTTTGCATGGAATCCTTAGGCTTTCAGAATGTTTGTCTTCCACCGTAATTATAATTGTTTCATCAACATGCATGCGGGTTAGCTAGTTTCCCTTTACTAATTAACCTTCTTATGTTTCCAAGGTCCTGTGAACATTCCACCACCTATACATGAAAAAATTTATAACCAAGGGGGAGATGACGATGTTGGTGATCACGAGCATGAGGACCCATATACTAAGTGGCGCTTGACAACTTATTCCAATGGATCACCTCTTCTTGTCTGTATACAGGGCACCGCTGATGTTACTAAGGAAGCAGGTGTCGTCTCCCATGGTCGCACTCTCCAGACCTATTCCAACATCCGTTGCAGGGTATTCTAGATGGATACTACTGTGCTAGCGCCAACACCTTGTCCCTGGTTTAGTATTGATACTCTTGGAGGAAACTCGCTCTTCCTTGGACAAAACTATCCAATCATGGTGAAAGGCGATCCAGCTGCTGTTGACACAACATTACAACCATTTATGAGAAGAAACTGTATCTATACCTCGGACATTGCTATGCTTCCCTACCATGGCTATCACAATATGGGTCATGAAATAGGCCGCTTTAGCCTGGATGATCAGTCCTGCATTGGTCTCGAGATTGACAGTAGCTGGCCCTTCCGAGAGAAATTCTTCTGGTTCAAAGCAAGTGTTTCCAACGCCGATGATTGGTTGAGCTGAAGTTCATTTCATTGCTTGTTATTTGTTGTGTGATGAAAACTTTAGTATTTACTAGAATATTTTGTTGAACTAATTTATAATCCAACATATATCTTCGTTGTCATTGTGTGTTGATGACTTGTTGTATGTAATGAATGGTACATTTGCATATGCATGTCATAACTCAATTTATAAATGGTTTTCGACTCACTTCTTGGAGTGTTAGTGCCGTAGTAGTATAGCCAGCATCCGAAGTGGTATGAAGTTGCCACATCACATAGAGCCAACCAATAGTTAGTTCTAGTTATATCAATTAGAGCTAGGTGTCTCACGGAGCCCGAGAAATATGGTGATAGCGTGACTACGTGAGGTCGGCTTATACGTAGTTTGATGTAGGCATAGGGCTTGCCATGTTTCCTACTCCTCTAGTCTAAATGTGGAGAAGATTTGGTAGAGTTCTTCCTCCTTCTGCGGACACGTGGGATATCCAGCATCCAAGTCGTGTCATGCAAGAAAATGGAGTGGTAGTTGAAAAGCCACGTGATGTGCATCTTGGGTTAAACTGTAAATAGAATCTTACTACTCTTGAGTAAGTCCAAAAGCGGCCACCAAAGATATTTATTGGATTTGTTTTTCATCACCAACATGTCGAGGTGAAAGATGTGCAGGTTCAGTGGGTCCTCTTGCGTTTTCACTCCCATGTGGGACCGCATGTGAGCAAACAGACGATGGGCTCCACGCGTCTGCTAGTTGGCTGAGAAGAGAGATAGAGGAGGGCTGAGCACGGACTCCAGGAAATTTGTTCTATGTAACCAGCACCTCGATATAGGCTCAATATAGTGGGGTGGCATGGGCCATAACTAGCATTCACTTCTAGCAGTACGGCACACGCCAGCCACACGAGTCCCATCGGACACCAATTTTCTTCGAGTCCATGCTATAACCATTTCTTACCCCTCCTGTTTTCTCAGCCATCATGCGGTGGGCGGGGTGGGGGTTTGCCGATAGTCGGTTTGCTCAACTGCGGTCCCACTTGTAAGTGAAAATGCAATACAACACACATTCTCCCTTGAGCGGTGTGCTGGACCAACTGCGTGGGGGTGCGACGCGAATACGGCAGGCTTTTCCTTTTGAACATGTAACTTGTAAAATTTGGTTCTGCTCCATGGCACGACCGATAGATAGAAATAACGATTTTCCCTAGAGTAATCCGAAGTTTGGTTCTGGAGCAGTTCATGCATGGAGTACGTACTAAAATTATGAAGTTGATGCGAAAGGTAAGATAATTAATACAATAGTACCATATACTACTAAATGGATTTGACAAAACGATAAAGATACATACGGATCCATCAACGACATCCTCACGCCCTAGTGCGCCAGGTCACCAACCGATGTGTGAGGAGCAGCAACATTGGTGGTGAGCTCAACGTGCTTCTGAACAATGCCGTCCAAGGGTGCCCTACAGTACAAGAAGGCCAGCAACCTATCGTCCTCCTCTGGCATGCAGTAGTCCTTGTGGACGATTTGCACGTGGACGTGGGTGATTATGTCAACGGTATCTTGCTACGCCAGGCGTTGCGCGGCGAGCTCGACCTTGAGGTGGACATTCTCCGGCGCGATGATGGGCAGTCGCATGGCCACCAGTGCGTCGAGGAGTTTGTCACCATACAGTCCATTGAGGGTTGCGGGCATCGCAGAGCCTGTGCACGTGGGCCAGAGGCGTACGTCAAGGTCGTCCGTGAGCTTCTTGATGACGGTGAACTTGTTGAGGAAGCCAACATGGACCTCGTCGAACAAGGAGACGAAGCTATCGTCCAAGCGGCTCTCGCCCTGGCGGCCTCAAGCATGACCTGGAGACGTTCCTCGGTGTCGGGCCACAAGCCGGCATTGTGGACCATCTGGCACAGCCGGCTGATGCTCGTGCTCATCGCATCCATGGGTCTAGCTTCTAGCCAACTGATCTTGCGGTTGGACTGATCCCAACAAATTACTGGTGGGCAGTTGATAGAACTTAAAATAATTAAGACGATATCCAGGCAATGATCATTACATAGGCCTCACGTCCAGGATTAGTAGACCGACCATCGACTACTATTACTCCACACATCGACCACTATCCAGCATGCATCTAGTGTATTAAGTTCATGGAGAAGCGGTGTAATGTAATAAGAACGATGACATGATATAGATAAGATCTATCTATGTAGAGATAGACCCCATCATTTTATCCTTAGTAGCAATGATACATACGTGTTGTTTCCCTTTCTGTCACAGGGATCAAGAACCGTAAGATCGAACCCACTACAAAGCACCTCTTCCCATTGCAAGATAAATAGATCAAGTTGGCCAAACAAAACCCAAATATCGGAGAAGAAATACGAGGCTATAAGCAATCATGCATATAAGAGATCAAAGAAACTCAAATAATTTCATGGATATAAAAAGATAGATCTGACCATAAACTCAAAGTTCATCGATCCCGACAAACACACGGCAAAAGAGTTACATCATACGGATCTCCAAGAGACCATTATATTGAGAATCAAGAGAGAGAGAGATGAAGCCATCTAGCTACTAACTATGGACCCGAAGGTCTACAAAGAACTACTCACGCATCATCGGAGAGGCACCAGTGGAGGTGGTGAACCCCATCTGAGATGGTGTCTAGATTGGATCTGGTGGTTCTGGACTCTACAGCGGCTGGATGAATATTTCATCGACTCCCTAGGGTTCTGGTATTTTTGGGGTATTTATAGAGCAAAGAGGCGGTCCGGGCGGCATCCGAGGTGGGCACAACCCACCAGGGCGCGCCTGGGCTTTCTAGCGCGCCCTGGTGGGTTGTGCCCCCCTCGGGGCACCCCCCAGGTGCATCCAGGGCCCATTGCCTTCCTTCTAGCCCATAAAAAATCTCTGTAAAGTTACATGGCGTTTGGACTCCGTTTGATATTGATTTTCTGCCATGTAAAAAACAAGGAAAAAACAACAAATGTCACTTGGCACTATGTCAATAGGTTAGTACCAAAAAATGATATAAAATTTCTATAAAATGATTATAAAACATCATGGAACAATCAAAAAATATAGATATGATGGGCTAGGGATAACTTATTTTAGCATTGATATTTTGAAAGACATGGTTGCTTGTTGATATGCTTGAGTATCTAAATTATTATGTCAAAACTAGACAATTGCTTTGAATCACATAAAAGTCCAAATGACCATGCTATAAAGAAAAGAATATGATATGACTTGATGAACAACACTCCACATCAAAAATTCTGTTTTTATTGTTCCATGCTGATACATCTCCAACGTATCTATAATTTTTTATTGTTCCATGCTGTTATATTATCAATCATGGATGTTTTATAATCATTTTATATAATTTTTTGGGTACTAACCTATTGACATAGTGCCAAGTGCCAGTTGATTTTTTTTGCATGTTTTTTACATCGCGGAAAATCAATACCAAACGGAATCTAAATGCCACGAAACTTTATGGAGAATTTTGATGGACCAGAAGACACCTAATGGGTCAAGGCAGCACCTCAAGGGTGCTACAAGGAGAGCACAACCCACCAAGGCGTGCCAGGAGGCCCAGGCGCGCCCTAGTGGGTTGTGCCCACCTCGGGTGCCCCCGGACCGCCTCTTTGCTCTATAAATACCCCAATATTCCAGAAACCCTAGGAGAGTAGACCAATTCCAGCCGCCGCAGAGTCCAGAACCACCAGATCCAATCTAGACATCATCACGGATGGGCTTCACCACCTCCATTGGTGCATCTCTGATGATGCGTGAGTAGTTCTTTGTAGACCTTCAGGTCCGTAGTTAGTAGCTAGATGGCTTCATCTCTCTCTCTTGATTCTCAATACAATGGTCTCTTGGAGATCCGTATGATGTAACTCTTTTGCAGTGTGTTTGTTGGGATCGATGAACTTTGAGTTTATGGTCAGATCTATCTTTTTATATCCATGAAAGTATTTGAGTTTCTTTGATCTCTTTTATGCATGATTGCTTATAGCCTCATATTTCTTTGATATGTGACACCTTTGTAGTGGGTTCTCTCTTACGGCGCTTGATCCCTGTGACAGAAGGGGAAGCGACACGTATGTATCATTGCTACTAAGGATAAAACGATGGGGTCTAACTCTACATACATAGATCTTGTCTACATCATGTCGTTGTTCTTGTTGCATTACTCCGTTTCTCCATGAACTTAATACACTGGATGCATGTTGGATAGCGGTCGTTGTGTGGAGTAATAGTAGTAGATGCAGGCAGGAGTCGGCCAACTAATCTTGGACGTGATGCCTATGTAATGATCGTTGCCTAGATATCATCATGAGTATTTGAAGTTCTATCAATTGCCCAACAGTAATTGTTTTACCCAGCATTTGCTATTTTTCTTGAGAGAAGCCACTAGTGAAACCTACGCCCCCTGGTCTCTTTCTCAAATTATTTTCCTTTACGATCTTTTTTTCTTTGGCTTTTATTTTCAGATCTACTAAACCAAAAAAACAAAAATACCTTGCTGCAATTTATTTTATTTGGTCTTCGATCTATCAATATTTACAACTTTCACCCGTCAACGCACCAATTTCTGGCACCATTACCCGAAAGGGATTGACAACCACTTTAACACGTCTGGTTGCGAGTATTTTTTTTGTGTGTAGGGGCTGTTTACGTTGTGTTGCTTGGTTCTCCTACTTGTTCGATAACCTTGGTTTCATATCTAAGGGAAATACCTACCGCCGATGTGCTGCATCATCCCTTCCTATTTGGGGAGGATCTTCAACATATACTAGGTTCCTAATCACAAATCTCATCTCCTCACAATTTACATTATTTTCCATTTGCCTCTCGTTTTCCTCTCCCCCACTTCACAAAAATTTACCATTTTATTCGCCCTCTTTTCTGTTCACCTTTTTCTCATCAGATCTTTTATTTGCTTGTGTTGCCATGTGCCTTCTATATGCTTGTATCTTCGCTTGCTAAAAATCTATTGATACGGATCCACATCCACTTGCTAATCTTTTTAAAAGATCCAATCAGGATGAACCAATTGCTAGTGAGTTGAGTGCACTAGATCATCTTTGTGAAGTTTTGCATGAGATTCGTGAATTTGAAAATTGTGATCAAGAAATTTATGAAGTGATTCATGATAGTTCCTTGGATGAAAAGCATGATTGCAATGATTTTACTATAAATTATATTAATGTCAATTGTGTTAATACTATGCAAAACCCCAAGCTTGGGGATGCTAATTTTGCTATGTCCACTGCTTGTTGCAATGATCATGATTGGGGTGATAGATTGAAGACCAAGTAAACTAAATATTTTGTTTTCTAAACCTCATGATGAGTGTGCTTGCAATAATATTCAAAGTGGGTTCGAAAGAGTGTCAACCTTAGCTACAAATAATCCCACATATTTGAATAATTCTCAATCTTATTAAAGTTTTGATAAAAGTGGGCTTGGAGAGGTCATGACTTTATTTGATGATAAACCAACTATTTTGGAAAAGTGTCAACTTTGCATGCATGTGGACCATGAAGAGAAAACTTTATATGATAGCTATATTGTTGAATTTCATTATGATCCTACATGTAATTATTATGAGAGAGGAAGATATGTTTGTATAAATTTTCATGTTACTTAATTACCTCTCGTTGTGTAGAGATCGTCAATGTTTTATTCCTCTTCTTTGCATATGTTAGATGTTTCTTGTCTTGATAATTTGTTTGCTTATAAAATGCCTATGAATAGAAAGTATGTTAGACTTAAATGTGTTTTCACATGCTACATCATGCTCTCTTCGTGTTCCAATTACTATCTTTCATGTGAGCATCTTTGAAATCTTATGCCTAGCTAGGGGCGTGAAACAATAGCGCTTGTTGGGAGGCTACCCAATGAATAAAATTTATTTTTGTCTTTTGCTTTATGTTTTTTAGTGTCAAAATTATGCTACTGTTATGAATTTTTTATGTTTTAATTAGTGTTTGTGCCAAGTAAAGCCTTTAGGATCTTCTTGGGTGATAGTTGTTCGATCTTGCTGAAAAAATAGAAACTTTTATGCTCGCGAAAACAATTCTCATTTTTAACCAGTGAGTGATAAAATACCCATTCCTTTTGCGGAAGATCAATATACAAATTCTTCAGGTCGTCCAAATTTGTCAGATTTTTTGGAGTTACAGAAGTATTCGAAATAGTCAGATTGCTACAGAGTATTCTGTTTTGACATATTCTATTTTCTTTGTGCTGTGTGCTTGTTTTGATGGCTCTATGGTATTATTTGATGAGTTTTTGCTATAGAAAAGTTGGAATACAGTAGATATAATGCAAAAACAAAATATGAATTGGTTTGATACAGTACTTATAGTAGTGATTTTCTTTCTATTACTAATGGAGCTCACAAAGGTTTTCTTGAGTTTTGTGTGATTGAAGTTTTCAAGTTTTGGGTTATCTTACGATGGATGAAGTAATAAGGAGTAAGAAGAGCCAAAGCTTGGGGATGCACCGGAATCCCAAGCTATTATCCAAAAGAGAGCAAGAAACTAAGCTTGGGGATGCCCCTGAGTGGCATCCCCTCTTTCTTCTAACGACCATCGGTATTTTACTCGAAGCTATATTTTTATTCGTCACACACTATGTGTTTTGCTTGGAGTGTCTTGTATGATATGAGTATTTGCTTATTTTATTTTGTGTTTTAAATCTTGATTCCTTTCTAGACACACCTATTTGAGATAGCCAAAATTATGTCATGACTTGTTACAATAACTCTCTATGCTTCACTTAATTTTTTTATGAGCTATGGACTTGCTCTAGTGCTTCACTTATATATTTTTGAGCATGGTGTGCTTTTGTACTTTTGAAGAAATGCTCTTTTGCTTCACTTAGATTTATTTGAGAGTTAGTAAAATTTTCAAGAAAATCTCTCTTGCTTCACTTAAACTAATTTGAGAGAAAGAAAAATTATGATCATGATCTTCACTTATATTATTTTAAGCTTGTCAAAAGCAACACATGAAAGTTAGTTCCAAAGTGATAGACATCCAAGAAGGATATAACAAAAACTTTGGGCAAAATAAACTTAATTCTTAGTAATTGTTTTGAGATATAATGATGTGATATGTGAGTTATGTTGATGAGTAATTATTCTTTAGTAAGAATATTGGTGTTAAGGTTTGTGATTCCCTATGCAAGCACAAAAGTCAATAATTATGCAATGAAATTATATCCTACTTGTGGTGCATTATTCAGTGTTATTTATGCTTAATGCTCGCTTATGAGATTATTCGTTTCTTGGTTGGTCGCTTCTCAATCTTTTGCTAGCCTTCATTTCGCACTAAGTATGATCTCTGCTTCTGCGGCCAAAGTCCTTTAAACCAGTTTTGCCACATGAGTCCACTGTATCGACATATATGTGGTATTCTTTTGCCGTTCTAAGCAAATTTGTATGTGCCATCTCTAATTTTCAAAATAAACTTCTCTTTTGTGTGTTCGTTTCGCTCGCCGAGCGGTGAGGGGTGGCTAATATTTTCCATGCTAGATGTGTTATTCTCATGATGAGTGTTTATTCACTTGTCATTGCACGAGAGTAAGGCAAAGGTGTTAGGGATGCCCAGTCTCGAAATGAAAAATGAATTTACTTTTTGTTGTCAAATAATAAATTCCTTGGAAAGTGTTGGCATGGAGGGAAACCATGGATACGACTAGCCTAGGAAATTGAAAGTATGGTTGAAAATGGAATAAACTTTATTTTCTGTTTGGAATCTGCCTATGATATATCTAGCATGGAAAGTGTTGGGAACTCTAGGTCGTTTTTGTTGGTGGGAAGGACACACCTCCCAAAATGTTTTTATCTCTAAGTTTTTTGCTTTGAGCTCTGGCACCTCTACAAATCCCTACTTCCCTCTGCGAATGGCATTTCTTCTACTTTATGCAATTTTTATTTTGAATTTGAGTCTCCATCTTATCTTATAAAAGCACCAACTAGGAGGCACTATGATCGTACTTGAGCATTTGGTGTAGTTAATATGTGAGTGTGTTCCATGAATGGATCAATGATTGAGCATGATGGGCTAGGGATAGCTTACTTTAGCATTGATATTTGGAAAGACATGGTTGCTTGTTGATATGCTTGAGTATTTAAGTTGTCAAAACTAGACTATTGCTTTGAACAATATAAAAGTCCAAATGTCCATGCTATGAATAAAAGAAATATGATATGACATGTTAGGCACCATTCCACATAAAAAATTCTGTTTTTATCACTTACCTACTCGAGGACGAGTAGGAGTTATGCTTGGGGATGTTGATATGTCTCCAATGTATCTATAATTTTTGATTGTTATGTGCTGTTATATTATCAATCTTGGATGTTTTATAATCATTTTATAGTCATTTTATATCATTTTTTGGTACTAGCCTATTGACATAGTGCCAAGTGCCAGTTGCTGTTTTTTGCATATTTTTAAATCGCAGAAAATTAATATCAAACTGATTCTAAATGCCATGAAACTTTACGGGGATTTATGGACCAGAAGACACCTAATAGGCCAAGGCTGCGCCTAGGGGTGCTCTGAGGAGAGCACAACCCACCAGGGCATGCTAGGAGGCCCAGTCACGCCCTGGTGGGTTGTGCTGACCTCGAGTGGCCGACGGACCGCCACTTTGCTCTATAAATACCCCAATATTCCAGAAACCCCAGAGGAGAGACGAGAAATCAATTCCAGCCACAGCAGAGTCCAGAACCACCAGATCCAATCTAGATACCATCACAGATGGGGTTCACCACCTCCATAGTTGCCTCTCTGGTGATGTGTGAGTAGTTCTTTGTAGACTTCGGGTCTGTAGTTAGTAGCTAGATGGCTTCCTCTCTCTCGTTTGATTCTCAATACAATGGTATCTTGGAGATCCATATGATGTAACTCTTTTTGCGGTTTGTTTGTTGGGATCAGATGAACTTTGAGCTTATGATCAGATCTATCTTTTTATATCCATGAAAGTATTTGAGTTTCTTTGATCTCTTTCATGCATGATTTCTTATAGCCTCATATTTCTTCTTCGATATTTGAGTTTTGTTTGGCCAACTTGATCTATTTATCTTGCAATGGGAAGAGGTGCTTTGTAGTGGGGTCGATCTTACTATTCTTGATCCTAGTGATAGAAGGGGAACCGACACGTATATATCATTTCTACTAAGGATAAAACGATGGGGTCTATCTCTCCATAGATAGATCTTGTCTACATCTTGTCATCGTTCTTATTGCATTACTCCGTTTCTTCATGAACTTAATACACTAGATGCATGCTGGATAGCGGTCGATGTGTGGAGTAATAGTAGTAGATGTAGGCAGGAGTCAGTCTACTAATCTTGGACGTGATGCCAATGTAATGATCATTGCCTGGATATCGTCATGAGTATTTGAAGTTCTATCAATTTCCCAACAGTAATTTGTTTACCCACCATTTGCTATTTTTCTCGAGAGAAGCCACTAGTGAAACCTATGGCCCCCGGGTCTCTTTCTCATATTATTAGGCTTTACGATCTATTTTCCTTTCCCTTATATTTTCAGATCTACTAAACCAAAAATAGAAAAATACCTTGCTGCAATTTATTTTATTTGGCATTAGATCTATCAATATTTACAACTTTCACCCGTCAACGCTCCAATTTCTGACACCGTTACCCCAAAGGGATTGACAACCCCTTTAACATGTCGGGTTACGAGTATTTATTATTTGTGTGCAGGGCTTATTTATGTTGTGTTGCTTGGTCTCCTACTGGTTTGATAACCTTCATTTCATATCTGAGGGAAATACCTACCGCCGTTGTGCTGCATCATCCCTTCCTCTTTGGGGAAATACCGACGTAGCTTCAAGCGACATCAAGTAGCTTCCACATCACCTCCATGACTCTTTGGACTATTTCTGTGTGTTGCTGGTGTGGCAAGAAGACATCACAAGATGTGTACCACAATATGGTTGTTGATACGTCCATTTTGCATCATGCTTTTATATTGATATTTATTGCATTATGGGCTGTTATTACACATTATATCACAATACTTATGCATATTCTCTCTTATTTTATAAGGTTTACATGAAGAAGGGAGAATGCCGGCAGCTGGAATTCCAGACAGGATAAGAAGCATATATTAGAGACCTATTCTACGCAAATGAAAAAGTCATGAAACTTCACGGAGCATGTTTTTGGAATATATAAAAAATATTGGGCAAAGAAAGTACTAGAGGGGGGCCACCAGCCAGCCACAAGGCTGGAGGGTGCACCCTACCCCCTCAGCGCACCCCCATCCTTGTGGGCCCCCTTGCAGGCCTCCGGTGCCCTTCTTTCGCTATATAGCTTTTTTTGACCTGGAAAAAATCAGAAGGAAGCTTTCGGGACGAAGTGCCGCCGTCTTGAGGCAGAACCAATCTAGGGCTCTTGCGGAGCTGTTCTGCCGGGGAAACATCCCTCCGCGAGGGGGAAATCGTCACCATCGTCATCACCATTGACCCTCCCATCGAGACGGGGTCAATCTCCATCAACAACTTCACCAACACCATGTCCTCTCAAACCCTAGTTCATCTCTTGTGTTCCATCTTCGTCCCAAAACCTCAGATTGGTACCTGCGGGTTCCATCTTGTAGTTGATGCTAGTTGGTTTATCCGGTGGAAGATTATATTTTCAGATCCTTAATGATAATCAATACTCCTCTGATCTTGATCGTAAATATGTTTTGTGAGTGGTTACGTTTGTTCCTGAGGACATGGGAGAAGTCAATTTGGTATTCGTTCGATATTTTGATGAGATGTATGTTTTCTTTCCTCTAGTGGTGTTATGTGAACATTGACTACATGACACTTCACCATTATTTCAGCCTAGGGGAAGACATTGGGAAGTAATAAGTAGATGATGGGTTGCTAGAGTGACAGAAGGTTAAAACCTAGTTTATGTGTTGCTTCGTAAGGGGCTGATTTGGATCCATATGTTTCATGCTATGGTTAGGTTTACCTTAATTCTTCTTTCATAGTTGCGGATGCTTGCGAGAGGGGTTAATCGTAAGTGGGAGGCTTGTCCAAGGAAGGGCAGCACCCAAGCATCGGTCCACCCACATATCAAATTATCAAAGTAACGAACGCGAATCATATGAGCATGATGAAAAATAGCTTGACAATAATTGCCATGTGTCCTCGGGAGCGCTTTGCTTTATATAACAGTTCGTCCAGGATTGTCCTTTGCTACAAAAATGATTGGGCCACCTTGCTCCATGTTAGTTACTTTATTTACTTGTTACCCATTGATACGTCTCCATCGTATCTTCTTTTCCAAACACTTTTGCCCTTGTTTTGGACTCTAACTTGCATGATTTGAATGGAACTAACTCGGACAGACGCTGTTTTCAGCAGAATTGACATGGTGTTATTTATGTGCAGAAAAAAAGTTCTTGGAATGACCGGAAACTTCACGGAGCAACTTTTTGGAAAATATAAAAAATCCTTGCAAAAGATGAAGGCCAGGGGGCCCACCACCTGTCCACAAGGGTGGGGGGCGCACCTGCCCCACTAGGGCGTGCCCCCCTACCTCGTGGGCCCCTAGAGCTCCTCCGACTCCAACTCCAACTCTATATATTTGGTTTCGGGGAGAAAAAAATCAGAGAGAAGAATTCATCGCGTTTTACGATACGGAGCCGCCGCCAAGCACTAAAACCTCTCAGGAGGGCTGATCTAGAGTCCGTTCGGGGCTCCGGAGAGGGGAATCTGTCGCCATCGTCATCATCAACCATCCTCCATCACCAATTTAATGATGCTCACTGCCGTGTGTGAGTAATTCCATCGTAGGCTTGCCGGATGGTGATGGGTTGGATGGGATCTATCATGTAATCGAGTTAGTTTTGTTAGGGTTTGATCCCTAGTATCCATTATGTTCTGAGATTGATGTTGCTATGACTTTGCTATGCTTAATGCTTATCACTAGGGCCCGAGTGCCATGATTTCAGATCTGAACCTATTATGTTTTCATCAATATATGAGAGTTCTTGATCCTATCTTGCAAGTCTATAGTCACCTATTATGTGTTATGATCCGTTAACCCCGAAGTGACAATAATCGGGATACTTACCGGTGATGACCATAGTTTGAGGAGTTCATGTATTCACTATGTGTTAATGCTTTGTTCCGGTACTCTATTAAAAGGAGGACTTAATATCCCTTAGTTTCCGTAAGGACCCCGCTGCCACGGGAGGGTAGGACAAAAGATGTCATGCAAGTATGACTATATTCGGAATACATGCCTACATTACATTGATGAACTGGAGCTAGTTCTGTGTCACCCTAGGTTATGACTGTTACATGATGAACCACATCTGGCATAATTCTCCATTACAGATCCATTGCCTACGAGCTTTCCACATATTGTTCTTCGCTTATTTACTTTTCTGTTGCTATTGCTATCATCACTACAAAATACCAAAAACATTACTTTTTTTACTATTACCTTTTGCTACAGTTACCACTACTATCATATTACTTTGCTACTAAACACTTTGCTGCAGATATTAAGTTTCCATGTGTGGTTGAATTGACAACTCAGCTGCTAATACTTGAGAGTATTCTTTTGCTCCCCTTGTGTCGAATCAATAAATTTGGGTTGAATACTTTACCCTCGAAAACTGTTGTGATCCCCTATACTTGTGGGTTATCAAGACTATTTTCGGGTGCCGTTGCCGGGGGGCATAGCTCTATTTTTTGAGTCACTTGCGATTTATATCTGCTTATCATTATGAAGAACTTGAGAGATCCAAAAACCAAGGTTTATCCCTCAACTACGAGGGGAGGTAAGGAACTGCCATCTAACTCTGCACTTGATTCACCTTCTGTTATGAGTCAGCTTGCGACACCTAAACCTGCTTCTGCTATTCGTTCTGACATGTCGCATGTTATTGATGATGCCACTTCTGCTATGCATGGTACTTATGATGAAACTACTTCTATGCTTGATACTACTGTGCCACTTGGTGAATTTCTTGATGAATAACTTGCTAGGGCTAGAGAGAATGAAAATATTGAATCTGATAATACTGAAGAAATTGGTGATGAAGACTAGCCTGTTATTCCTGAGGGTTATGTTTTTGATAAATAAGCTTCTTTAGCTATTTTAGCTTGCAAAGATAGATATGAACTTAAGAGGTTATTAGCTAAATGGAATCATCAATCTCTAAATGCTAGAATGAAACCTGACCCTGCTTTTGCTACTTCACCTATCTGTGTTACTGATAAGGATTATGAATTCTCTGTTTATCCTGATATAATTACTTTGGTTGAATCTGATCCTTTTCATGGCTATGAATCTGAAACTGTTCTGGCACATCTTACTAAATTTAATGATATAGCTACCCTGTTCACTAATTATGAGAGAACTCGCTACTTTTATATCCTTAAAATATTTCTGTTCTCATTAAAGGGTGATGCTAAGATATGGTTTAACTCTCTTGATCCTGGTTGTGTGCGTAGTCCCCAGGATATGATTTATTACTTCTCTGATAAATATTTCCCTGCTCATAAGAAACAAGCTGCTTTAAGGGATATATATATAATTTTGTGCACATTGAAGAAGAGAGTCTCCCACAAGCTTTGGGGAGGCTTCTCAAGTTACTTAATGCTTTGCCTGATCATCCTCTTAAGAAAAATGAAATACTTGATATCTTTTATAATGCACTACCGGATAGTTGTGCTGGTTCTATTTTCAGGGAAAGAACATCGGATGAAGCTGAAATCCTATTGAATAATATGTTGACAAATGAAAATAATTGGACACCTCCTGAGCCAGTTCCTGAGCCTATTCCTAAACCAACTCCGAAGAAGAGGGGTATTCTATTTCTCAGTCCTGAAGATATGCAAGATGCAAAGAAATCTGTCGGGGGAAACTGATCCACGAACACCTATGGGGCCGGCGGACCGGGCCCCTTTCGGTTCGGCGGGGGGCGGAGATCGCACGAAGAGCAGATTGAGGCGAAGCACACGAGCAGTTTACCCAGCTTCAGAGCTCTCCGGAGAGATAACACTCCTACTGCTGCTTGTTTGATTATCTTGTGTTCTTGCTCTAGAGAGAGAGAGCGTAGTGTTTTTCTGGGTTACGAATGAGTCGAACTTCGCGAACCAGTCGAACCGAACCCCCTCTACGTTGCGCATGGGCCTCCTTTTATACGCTAAAGGGGTCACCGACAGGTGGCAACGCAGAGAAGGGTACAAATGTAAAAAGTGAGGTGGTTGGTACAGTTACTTGTATAGTGCACCCTACCTAACCCTGGCGGCAGGGGAAAAGGGCATTAAATGCCCGTCTGAGTCACCCAAACAGTGCAGAAAAGGACCGTTAGGGGCGCCACCATTCGCCATGATGGCGATCTTGTCAGCTTCGCATGCCACTGCGCACCGCTGGCTGCACAGCCTCCTGCCACGCGCGCCTGGAGAGGCCCCCAGAGCGACACGTTGGAGGATGCGCTGGAGCGTGGGCACAGAGTGGCCGCCTGCCGCGGCAAGCGCCTTGCTGCTGCTGTTATCTTGTCAGGTCCGGAGGCTTGTCGCTCACCGGGCCTCGAGGTACCTTGGTTGGTCTTCCCGGCAAGCTCCTCTTGCCGGGGCCTTGTTGCCTTCCCGGAGCGCGTGGCGCGTCGCGGCAAGTTCCTTGGAGTGCCTCGGTTTGGCCTTCCCGGCAAGCTCCTCTTGCCGGGGCCTTGTCTCCTGAGCTTAAATACTTTGTTCTTGAATGGCTCCAAGGGAACCACGGAGGATCTTGGTGTTAGCCCGGCAAGCCTTGCCGCGGGGTGCTGCAACTGCCCGTGCACAAGTTTGGGGTACTAGGGTACCCCTATTCTAGTACACCGACAGGAGCCCCCGGGCCTGGGCCAGACACGGTGCCGAGCACTGTTGGGCCAGGCCCAAGACAGGGCACGGGCACATGTGGACTGGGCCACGCCGAATCTCGCTCCGTATCCACCGCACTCTCCCCTAATGACACGCGTTGAATGCGGCATCGTGGGAGAGATCGTGGGTGGTTCTTTATTCGGAAGGGAGAAACGTCCGCCCCGTCCCTCTTTATAAGCAGAGGAAACAGGGGCAGTTCGTTCCCCCTCACTGGTTGCTACTACTCCATCTTCACGAACCTCCGCCGCCCCCCCCCCTTCTTCTCGAAGCCGAGAGAGCAGCGCTCCACCCCCCATTGCCACCAGCATCACCAACGCCGTCGACCTCCCCCACCACCTCCGCCATGGCTCCAAAAGCCGACAAGGGAAAGGGTGTGAAGTCGGCCGAGGCGCAGCGGCTCGCGGCGCTGCGGAAGGAGCGGGCGATCTTCTCCCCCCAGCTCGGCGTGAAGGAG
>NC_041380.1:170650655-170651250 GCF_002162155.2 Triticum dicoccoides | reverse complement strand
CCGCCGCCGGCGACCAGGGCCTCGCCGTCGCCGCCGGGCTCCGCCCCGCGCCCCGCAGGACGTCGCCTCCTCGCCAGGTCG
Source organism: Triticum dicoccoides (assembly GCF_002162155.2). Lineage (NCBI taxonomy): Eukaryota > Viridiplantae > Streptophyta > Magnoliopsida > Poales > Poaceae > Triticum > Triticum dicoccoides. The sequence goes on along the minus strand of NC_041380.1, from coordinate 170,651,169 downwards.
TCGCCTCCCCGTCGCCCTCTCCTTCCCAGCTCTCTCCCTCACCCGATCTCCCTTTCTTTCCTTTCTACAGATCCGCCGCCGCCGGAGCTTGGCAGCTCGCCGCCGGCCTCGTCCACCCAGATCCGCCCGGGATCCACCAGATCCGAGACCCCGCGATCCATTCCCGGCCTCGCCAGTGACCAGACCCCGCCGCCATCGCCGGGAACCGCCGCCGGCGCGGCCTTCTTCGACCCTGCGCGCGTGCGGGCACACGCGCAGCGTGCCTCTGCACGTGGGCCCCGCAAGCCGGCCCAGACCAGCAGCGCCAGCGCCCTCCTCACCGACTGGGCCGAGCCCATGGGTGAGCTACCACCCCGCGCCCATGTCCTGTTTCGGCCCACTGCATGGATTCGGCCCGTGACTTGTTTTTTTTCCTGCGTTGCGATTTTGTCATTAAATCCCGGACATGCATATTTCAGAATTGCCATTAATCTTGCATTGTTCACACCTAATAAACCGTGCATCGGAGTAAAAT
>NC_041380.1:170620835-170649804 GCF_002162155.2 Triticum dicoccoides | reverse complement strand
GGGGCAACTCGAGGTTTGGTTTTAGTTGTACGGAGCGCTCATCTGAGTGTGCCCTGAGAAAGAGATATGTGCAGCTCCTATCGGGATTTGTCGGCACATTCGGGCGGTGTTGCTGGTTTAGTTTTACCCTGTCGAAATGTCTTGTTGTACCGGGATACCGAGTCTGATCGGAATGTCTCGGGTGGAGGTCTATTCCTTCGTTGACCGTGAGAGCTTGTTATGGGCTAAGTTGGGACACCCCTGCAGGGATTGAACTTTCGAAAGCCGTGCCCGCGGTTATGGGCAGATGGGAATTTGTTAACGTCCGGTTGTAGAAAACCCGAAGTTGACCTTAATTAAAATACATCAATCGTGTGTGTAACCGTGATGGTCTCTTTCCGGCGGAGTCCGGGAAGTGAACACGGTGTTGGAGTTATGCTTGACGTAGGTAGTCCAGGATCACTTCTTGATCATACCTTTATCGACCGTGCTTTGCCTTCTCCTCTCGCTCTCATTTGCGTATGTTAGCCACCATATATGCTAGTCTCTTGCTGCAGCTCCACCTTATTACCCCAGCCTTCCTATAAGCTTAGATAGTCTTGATCTCGCGGGTGCGAGATTGCTGAGTACCTGTGGCTCACAGATACTTCCAAAACCAGTTTGCAGGTGCCGATGAGTTTGTGCAGTTGACGCAACCAAGCTCAGGAGGAGCTCGATGAAGATCTTGCCCTTTGTGTTGTCTCGTTCTAGTTGATCAGTAGTGGAGCCCAGTTGGGGTCGATCAGGGACCTTTGTCGCATTTGGGGTTCTTCTTTTATTTTGGTTCCGTAGTCGGACCTTGATTGTATCTGGATGATGTAATGCTTTATTCATGTAATTGTGTGAAGTGGCGATTGTAAGCCAACTATGTATCTCTTGCCCTTATGTATTACATGGGTTGTGTGAAGATTACCTCACTTGCGACATTGCTTTCAATGCGGTTATGCCTCTAAGTCGTGCTTCGACACGTGGGAGATATAGCCGCATCGAGGGCGTTACAAGTTGGTATCAGAGCCTTCCCCGACCTTAGGAGCCCCATTGCTTGATCGTTTTTAGCAGCCGAATTGTGTCTAGAAAAATGTTTTGAGTCCTTAGGAATTATATATCGGAGAGCTTAGGAATTCTTTTTACTTCCCAGCCTCCTCATCGCTCTGGTAAGGCATCCTGACGTAGAGTTTTGACCCTTCTCTTCTCAAATTTCACAAAAAAAATTTAGGATCACGCGGGTATCTTCGAATCGTTCCGATGATTTTGTGACGAGAACATTGTTCTTGGTGCCTCCTGTCTTTAGGGGTTGTGGCAGTGTCCCGGGGAGTTGAGCTCCGAGGTGTTGTCGTCACAATTTTATCGTTGCAGTTCTGGAATACCTGAGTTTAGTATGCCGACATCGAAAATCTCTTTTATGCAGTTCGTTGGTGAGATAACCCCGATAACCCAGTACTGAGGTGAGTACGGGAGTATCGCCATAACTTGTATAACGGATGATTTTCGAAGGTTGAGGTAGATGGTTTCCGAAGGTTTCTTGGTTATGTGTTGAAGGATGGATACAGCTGGATGTAGGATTTGTTAGTTTGTGTGAGATATTATGCTTCCCCTGTATCCCCAACACCTGATTGCATAACCGGAAAATTTCGGCAGTTTCATAGGTGGGAATTCAAGTAGCTCGTAGGATATCTTTCCGACAGATGTATGATATGAAATTGGGGTTCGACGTCTAGTGGTCCGCCTATTCACGGTCGGTTTTACAGTGGTCTCGTTGTGTCTTAAAGAGTCCTTGGCTATGCCGACTCGGGGACACTTCGTATGTCATGTGCACTGCCTTGTACGTGATGGTGCTGTACACTCGAGCCCGTGTAGGCCCCACCACGAAAACTTCGGACGAAATCTCTATCATATGTTTGTTCCGGCTTATTCTGCAAGCCAACCCTTTGTTTTTGTTTTGAGTTGTGGTATTCGAGTTGCTTCAGTGTCAAGTGTTGATTCCATACCTTTCTTAAATGGTGTTCTCATACTCCGATGTAAATACCAATCCTTCATGATCATTGATGTTGTTATGTTAATCCTTTTCAACCGGCGTGTTTTCTCTCCAAGTGGTTCCGATCATTTCAACATTCACAAGATCAAGTATCACTTCTTCTCAACGCTGTTTGTTTCATCCGTCTCCAAGTTGCCTTTGTTTTTCCCACCCTCCCTCCCTTTTGTTTTTCTTCAAGGACTAAGATTTCTTCTTCAAGTATCCATTTTATTGATGGGAAGTTTCTCCATTCTTTTCCGTCAATGTTCTTATCCGGTGATTCTCATGAAGATTCCAATGGAGCTTCAAGTTCATCATTTCTCGTTCTTTTCTTCTCCGGTGGATTTAATTCAAGCTTTGGTATTAAGCTTACTCCTTTTCTTTTTTTCCAATGCTTTTCTTATGCCGGTGCACCTCTTAATCATTAATTTCTCGCTATTAAATTGTTCCGGAGTGCTCAAGATGTCTCGAAGATTTGTGTTTCCACTATGCATTCGTTCAAGATCTTTCGAGGATGTTCTCTCATTCAAGTATTTTATTTCAACCGGTGTATGATCTCTCTTCAAATTGTTCAACGGTGTTTCTTTTGAGTGGGCCCTAACCCACGGGTCTTTTCCCAGGATCTTACCTGACTCTTCTATTTTCCCAGAGCTATCCTAAATTCTTCTCCAAGTTTGACGTAAGAATGAGTTATCATTAGTCAAATGCTTTTCTCCAAGATCTTTCAAATTCTTTTCATAGTTGGCTCAACATCTTCGCTTTTGATTCTTCCGGTGTGCCTCAATAATTCTTGGTGGTGTTTCTCGTTGTCATTCTCATCATTTGAAGACCGAAGAAGAGTTTCTCTTTAATCTTGCTCTATTCTCTTCAAGATTCATGGTGCTAGCTTGTTGCCATCCTCTCATAATTGTTTTCGATTGTGAGAATCTTTTTCACCCATCAGGAGATATTTAAGAGTCTTCTCAGTTTGTTATCCGGAATCCATCTTTTCAAATATTATTCATTCTCAGTTTTCAGCTCACGTTCTTCAATTTTACCGATGCTTCGTGCAAGTGATCTTTAATCGGCTCGTGATCTCTGCGCTCTCATGTATCTAAATCCTCTCAAGCACCTTCGTTCATTTGCTAATTCTTACCGGTGATGCACCCCTACTTCGATCATTTTCAATACTTACGGTGGTTCTTTCAAGATCTCTCTTCCTTGTTCATCATATCAATTCATTTGTTGTTCCAATCCTACCGGTGGTTCGTTGAAGACCTTCTCAAGTTTTGATATATCTCTTTTAATCCTTTCTACGAGAATGAGTAGTATGCCAAATCCATTTTTTGTCATCAATTTAATTGGTGAAGGATAGGCATAATGTAATTCTTATTCTTGTTGCATCGACTGAACTCAATTCCCTATTCCGGAGGCTCATCAAATTCTTGATTTCTTTTGTTCATCTTTCTTTTCCCGGAGTTCCAAGTTCTCTCAATTATTTCACCATGGAGATTCATCTAAATCATTACAAGGTTTTACCTTGTGTTCTCAACTTCTCTTTCTTTTCGTTACCTTTTCTTTACCGGAGTTCTCATGAAGGTTCTACATGAGGGTTCATCAAGGATTTATATTCCTTCTTGAAGTGTTCATCAAGATTCTTTTCCGAGGAGCTCAAGTTTTCTTCATCTTGCTATCCAGAGTGCAATTCTTTCAACTGTATCATTGGAGCTGGTATTATGTCATTCTTGATAATTTGAGTTCATGATTCACAAATTATCAAGAATGAGGTAGTTTAAATCCATTAATCTCGTCATTGGAGTTATCTTGGATTATATTTCACCTATAGCCTTCCCTAAGGATTGTTGCTAATTTTGGTGCTTGTAAATGACCCAAGTTTCTTCATTTATCCTCCCAGTGAAATAAGTTTCTCGTCTTCTTGTTCATATCAACCAATCAATAGTTTCCATTAGTGGCCGGTTGTCACCTCATAGTCTCGAGATGTTTTCCATAAGCCCACAACAAGATTGTGCTTCTCGTTGTTGATTTTCCAACAACTCCGTTCGATTCTTCTTTGCAAGGATGCTTTCCGAGCTCATTTGTGGCAGAAGTTGGCATTTTCTTCTCCATTCTTTTATTTCAATGATCTATCTTCTATTCTTTCTTCCGGAGGCAATGTGATGTTGCTATTTTCACTCATCATCTCGTTTTGTCAAGATCATGTTATTTTCTTAACCGGAGTGTTGTGTTCACATTCAAGCTTTTTCATCTTATCAAGTTTTGCCTCCCGTCTCAACCGGAGTGCGGTTTGTAATGTTTCTTACCCCTTGTGCCATTCTTTCAATTCCGGAGGCAGTGTGTTGTTGATTTCATCATGTATCCTCTCATCCTGGCAAGTTCTTGTTCAAATTCCTTCCATTTTCAGTCGGAGTGCTGCCCAAATTATATCAGTCTTATTCCTCCTCTATCTAGTTTTAACCAGAGTGGTTTCAATATCTATCTTATCACTAAACCTCTTGGTTCTCGTCATATTCCTTGTTCCTCTTGTCCAACGAATTGTTTGCAATCTTGGTCATCTCCGTTGTTTTGTTTCTTTCAATTTGCTCAACCTCTCAAGGTTCGTGGTTTCACTCGTTCGTCAAAGAAGCAACTTTGTTTTACCTCTCCTCTTTTCCCTCCGGTGCCATCCTAGATCTCGGGACGAGATCCTCTCGTAGTGGTGGAGTGTTGTAACGCCCCGGATCCGATGCGCCAGGTGTCCGCCAGTTATTTGCCGTTGTTGCCATGTCATTGCTTGCGTGTTGCATTTCACCATGTCATCATCTGCATTTCATCAGCATGTTTTTCAAAACTTGCATCCGTTCGGGTTCCCCCGGTTCTCTCCGTTGTCCGTTCGGAGTCCAGACACACTGGCACGCGCCCGCGGCACCTCCGAAATATTATTTTATAAGTGGCATAAAAATGTTCTCGGAATGGGTTGCAACTTGTCGTGCGGTCTTATTATAGTGTAGACAGACCGTCTGCCAAGTTTCATCGCATTCGGAGTCCATTTGTTAGCCCAACCGTTAAACCTACAACCGCAATATAGTCGGTTTAATCGTCGGACGTTTTCGGTCTCCGGAAACAGTTGTCGGGCTGCACTTCCCTTCTCTCCCCTCAGCCCAAGTCTCTCTCTCACAGCCCACCTAGGCCACTCTACCTCTCCTCGCTTCCGGAACCGCCCGATCATGATCGGAGGGTCCGAAAACCCCCCTAGACCAAACCCTAGCCAAAAACTGCTATATAAAACCCCTCCTCCTTCCATTTTTGGGCAGCCTAGCCCCTCCCCTACCTCCCAGCCGCCTCCCTCCTCAAAATCAGCGCCTCCTCCCTCATTTTCCGCGCAGCCAGCCACCTCCCTCCCTCGGATCTGGCGCTGCCAGCCCGCCGCCGCCACTTGGCGATCAGCCATTGGGCGCGCCGCCTCCAGACGCCGCCAGGGCCAACCGGCGCCCGCCATGTGGCCTGGCCACGTCGCCACTGTCCTCCCCGCGCCGCCGCGAAACCCGCGGGCCCGTGGAACCCAGTTCGGGGCCCGGCAAGCCCATCTGGGCCCGAGGCCGCGCCAGCCTCCCGCGCCCGAGCGCTCGCGTCCTCCTCGAGCTGCCCGAGCCGCCGTCAGCCGCCGTCCCGCCGCCGGCGACCAGGGCCTCGCCGTCGCCGCCGGGCTCCGCCCCGCGCCCCGCAGGACGTCGCCTCCTCGCCAGGTCGTCGCCTCCCCGTCGCCCTCTCCTTCCCAGCTCTCTCCCTCACCCGATCTCCCTTTCTTTCCTTTCTACAGATCCGCCGCCGCCGGAGCTTGGCAGCTCGCCGCCGGCCTCCTCCACCCAGATCCGCCCGGGATCCACCAGATCCGAGACCTCGCGATCCATTCCCGGCCTCGCCAGTGACCAGACCCCGCCGCCATCGCCGGGAACCGCCGCCGGCGCGGCCTTCTTCGACCCTGCGCGCGTGCGGGCACACGCGCAGCGTGCCTCTGCACGTGGGCCCCGCAAGCCGGCCCAGACCAGCAGCGCCAGCGCCCTCCTCACCGACTGGGCCGAGCCCATGGGTGAGCTACCACCCCGCGCCCATGTCCTGTTTCGGCCCACTGCATGGATTCGGCCCGTGACTTGTTTTTTTTCCTGCGTTGCGATTTTGTCATTAAATCCCGGACATGCATATTTCAGAATTGCCATTAATCTTGCATTGTTCACACCTAATAAACCGTGCATCGGAGTAAAATGTTTTATATATGTAACTTGCTTAAATTTTTGCCTAGTTTCATAATATGCCACTTTCATCCATGTTAAAAATGCTTAAAATGCTGTTTGTTTAATTTTGCTCAAATGCCATGCTAAAATGCTTTATTTCATAACTAAATAACCGTAACTCCAATTTTAATAAACTTTATATGTAAATGGGGTAGAATTTTGCCTAGTTTAACATGGTGGCCTTACTTTGCATGTTTAACAACCCTAAAATCGTGTTTAGGGCAGAACAGGACCAAACCTAATTTATGCTCATGAGGAGTTTCCGGAATTGTTGTTTGTTGCTTCCGGCCTCATTTAACCTTGACTAGATAGGTAGTTTTCATTTGCTTCACCCTCTTGCCATGTTAATCAACATTTAATATTGTTGGGGTACATAAACGAGAGAGAACTAAATAATCGATGTGGTGTTTTGTCAATATGCATCCCGATGCATATTGAGCTCCATTTAATTTGTAGGATTGATTGTGCACTTTGCCATGCCATGCCATGCCTCATTAAACCGGACATGCATCATTCTTGTTTGTGCATCGTGCCATGTTGATGTGCTGGTTGTTTACTATGTTGTTTGCTTCTTTCCGGTGTTGCTTCTTCGGGTTGGTTCCGATAACGTCGCGTTTGTGAGGATCCGTTCGTCTACGTCCGTTTGTCTTCTTCATGGACTCGTTCTTCTTCCTTGCGGGATCTCAGGCAAGATGATCATACCCTCGAAATCACTACTATCTTCGCTATGCTAGTTTGCTCGCTCTTTTGCTATGCCATTGCTACGATGCCTACCACTTGCTTGTCAGCCACCCAAATTGCCATGTTCAGCCTCTAACCCACCAATGTCCTAGCAAACCGTTGATTGGCTATGTTACCGCTTTGCTCAGCCCCTCTATAGCGTTGTTAGTTGCAGGTGAAGATTGAAGTTTGTTCCTTGTTGGAACATGGAGATGTTGTTCCTTGTTGGAACATGTTTACTTGTTGGGATATCACAATATATCTTACTTAATTAATGCATCTATATACTTGGTAAAGGGTGGAAGGCTCGGCCTTATGCCTGGTGTTTTGTTCCACTCTTGCCGCCCTAGTTTCCGTCATATCGGTGTTATGTTCCCGGATTTTGCGTCCCTTACGCGGTTGGGCTATAATGGGAACCCCTTGACAGTTCGCCTTAAGTAAAGCTCTTCCAGCAATGCCCAACATTGGTTTTACCATTCGCCACCTAGCCTTTTCTTTCCCTTGGGTCGGCCAGCCCGAGGGTCATCTTTATTTTACCCCCCCCCCCGGGCCAGTGCTCCTCTGAGTGTTGGTCCGAACTAGAGTCCTGTGCAGCGCCCCCTCGGGGCAACTCGAGGTTTGGTTTTAGTTGTACGGAGCGCTCATCTGAGTGTGCCCTGAGAAAGAGATATGTGCAGCTCCTATCGGGATTTGTCGGCACATTCGGGCGGTGTTGCTGGTTTAGTTTTACCCTGTCGAAATGTCTTGTTGTACCGGGATACCGAGTCTGATCGGAATGTCTCGGGTGGAGGTCTATTCCTTCGTTAACCGTGAGAGCTTGTTATGGGCTAAGTTGGGACACCCCTGCAGGGATTGAACTTTCGAAAGCCGTGCCCGCGGTTATGGGCAGATGGGAATTTGTTAACGTCCGGTTGTAGAAAACCCGAAGTTGACCTTAATTAAAATACATCAATCGTGTGTGTAACCGTGATGGTCTCTTTCCGGCGGAGTCCGGGAAGTGAACACGGTGTTGGAGTTATGCTTGACGTAGGTAGTCCAGGATCACTTCTTGATCATACCTTTATCGACCGTGCTTTGCCTTCTCTTCTCGCTCTCATTTGCGTATGTTAGCCACCATATATGCTAGTCTCTTGCTGCAGCTCCACCTTATTACCCCAGCCTTCCTATAAGCTTAGATAGTCTTGATCTCGCGGGTGCGAGATTGCTGAGTACCTGTGGCTCACAGATACTTCCAAAACCAGTTTGCAGGTGCCGATGAGTTTGTGCAGTTGACGCAACCAAGCTCAGGAGGAGCTCGATGAAGATCTTGCCCTTTGTGTTGTCTCGTTCTAGTTGATCAGTAGTGGAGCCCAGTTGGGGTCGATCAGGGACCTTTGTCGCATTTGGGGTTCTTCTTTTATTTTGGTTCCGTAGTCGGACCTTGATTGTATCTGGATGATGTAATGCTTTATTCATGTAATTGTGTGAAGTAGCGATTGTAAGCCAACTATGTATCTCTTGCCCTTATGTATTACATGGGTTGTGTGAAGATTACCTCACTTGCGACATTGCTTTCAATGCGGTTATGCCTCTAAGTCGTGCTTCGACACGTAGGAGATATAGCCGCATCGAGGGCGTTACATCCCGGCCGCTGCTTCGGAACTGGCTCCAAACGGGTACCCATTCTTCGCGCTGTTCTTCTATTGCGGGCTCTGCCCGCCCTTCTCGGAGTTCTTCTGCGATATCATGAACACCTAAGGCTTCCGCCTCCTTGACTTCACCCCCAACGTCGTTCTGACCATGGCAGTTTTCGCACATTTGTGCGAAAACTTTGTCGGAGTCCACCCCAGTGTTGCCCTTTTCCGCCACTTCTTCATACCTCGGGTAGAGAGAGGAGAGCCGCTTGCCGGAGGGATCGCCTAGATCTCGAGAGTCGGCAAGAAGGAGGCGTACTTGGAGGGTGAGCTCCGCAGCAAGTGGGAGGAGTGGAGAGCGGAGTGGTGCTGGATCGTCGAGGAGAATCCACAGCCCTTCACCGCCGTGCGCCAAGCTCCAATAGTGCGTGGAAATGACTGGAGCAACGTGGCCCCGGAAGACGAGAGGCTCAAGATCGCCATTACTAGGATCCTTCGCCTCAGGCTTGCCGGCTCACTGTAGGCGCTGTAGGTGCAGATTTCCTCCGCCGCCGCATCGCCCCCCTGCAGGAGAGGGGGAGGCCCACCTGGGAATTCAAGAACTCGGCGGACATCATGAGGCTGCGGCCGGGCCTCAACTACAACTTCACTGTCTTGGAGCTGGATGCAATGCTCCTGGAGTTGTTCAAACGCGACCCCCAGCACCCATTCACGCTGCCGAGGGGCGTCGTTCCATTGTGCAACAATTCTTCACTTGACCGGATCCGTGCCATGATGCCGTTGTGCGATTCACACGGAATCGTTCCAACTTGGCAAGAGCCTGCGGATGACGTCGTGCAAGCGTTCTTCGACAACTTGGAAGAAGTGCCGGTCCACGCTGACGAGCAGAAGAGCCTCACCCGTGACACCACCGACGAGGAGCTGCAGCGCATCGCCACTAGGGCGGAAGAGGTTGCGGCTGCAGCTGCCGCGGGCGCGTTCGGGTTCACTGTGGAGGAGGCGGAGGCTGCAGAGGCGGCAAACCTCACCGAGCGTGTGGAGTTCATTGGCGAGGAAGAGCCTGCCGGTTCTGAAGCTGAGCCGAGCGAGGCCGGCGAGGAAGAGCCCGAGCTTTCAAAAGGCTTGCCGCAGGCGGAGCCCCTGGCCCCGCCAAGAAGGCGTCTTCGCAGGGCCGCGGACGTAGCGGGGCGGTAGCCGGGTCAACAGCCGCCAAGCCGTGCGACACGCTCTACCGCGGCAAGCAATGTTGCCGCGGGAGCGCCCCACGCAGCAGCGGCAACTGGAGCGGGATCTTCCCGGGCCACCGCCACCGCCCCCGCCAAGCGGGCAAGGGATCCTACTCCTCCGCCTCGCCGCACCCGAAGGGAGCCGGACTTTGATCTTTCCGCGCTCAGCTCCGACGAGGAGGAAGAAGAGTAAGTTTCCTTGGTGCTCTTTTTAGGACGCTGGCCCAGAGAGCGGTGAAGAGGGCCAAGGCCGCGGTGATTGTCATCGAAGATGACCCCACCGTGTCAGCAGGGGTGGGTCCGAGACCACCTTGACGGACCCGGCAACCACTCCTCAAAACAGCCCCCAGCGCAGCCCCCAGCGTATGTTCATAGTTAGCTTTCTGCTGTCAGGCGCGCATGAGTGCTTTTTCCTTTGTTGATATCTTGCTTGTTGATTTGTGTAGGAGCAGAGCAGCCATATCAGGAGCGCCCGGAAGCTGGTCCCGAAGTGCCATCTGCTTCGACTATGCCGCTAAGGGAGGAGTTCCCGGTAAGGGAGCGCTCTCCGGCAAGGGAGAATTCTCCGGCAAGGGGCAGCACTGTCGATCCTGCGGTGGCTGAGACCGCAACTGCAGATCTTGGCATAGGTAATTCACTTGCCCAAAAACTTTCCCTTGGGTTCTTCTTCTTCTGATTTTCTTCTCTTGGATTTTTGATTGATTTTTCTCCCTTCTTCGTTCTTCAGACCCATCTGCTGCTGAGCCAATGGAGACAGAGGGCGCCGGCGAGGAAGGGGCCGGTGCTGATGAGACCGCCGGCGAGGAGGCCGCCAAGGCTGCCGCCGCAGAAGCCGGCGAGGGGTCGGGCGATCGCACTGACGACCCTGAGGCCGCAGGAGTGCCATGCGCTGCGCCGACCGCCGATCCCTCTGCTGCTTCTGCGGAGCCAGGCTCCGAGGAGCCCCAGCCCGACGCCTACTTGAAGGCCGGTGACGATATCTTCATCAAGCTACCCTGGGCGTCGAGCTCCAGGGCGCCGGTCGAGGGGGAAACTTTTGATGAGGAGGTGCTTGCCTCTGCTGGACTGTCGTTGGTCGACGCGCCCAGCAGCAGCAGTGGCGGGCCTGAGGAGGAGCAGCTGCTGCGGAAGCTGCTGTCACTCTACCGCGCACGGCAAGCCAAGCTGGCTTCCCGGGAAGCGCTTGTTGCGAAGGCGGGAGTTGACATGGAGAAGCGCGCGGAGGAGCTCCGGGGCCACAATCAAGAAGCTCTTCGGTCCCTGGCACAGGAGCGGGAGCGACTCAACGAGGAGCGCACGGCCTTCCTTCTCGAGAAGGCCGAAGCTGAGGAGGAACAAAGGCTGGCCACCGAGAAGCAGTCCGCGCGAGAAGGCGAATTGGTGCAGCGGAAGGCCAACCTCGACAGCTACAAGGAGGAGCTCGCCGAGCTCGAGCAAGCACTTGGCAGGGCGCTCAAGGAGGCAAAGGACGCTGCCGCAATCGCAGAGGCTGCCAAGAAAGAGCTGGAGGAGAAGGTGGCGCAGCTGGAGGCCAACATCGGGAAGAGCGGCGAGGAGCTTGCCGCGCTCAAGCGTGAGCGTGAGAAGGATGCTGCCGCCCACGATGAGCTGCAAGGTCTTCTCGCTGAGAGGGGCAAGGAGCTCAGTGCCGCCAAGGATTCCAATGCAGTCCTGGAGTTGAAGCTGGCCATGCTGATGCAGACGCTGGAGGCCTCCAAGGAGCGGGAGAAGACCTTGTCGGAGAAGGTCAAAGCTGACAAGGCGCTGCTGGAGAGCATCGCACTTACCCAGAACTCGTTCAGAGATACTGTGGAGCACTGGACCGAGGGTCTGGTGAATATTGCCGCAGTCATCGACGAGGAGCTGGCGCAACTGGGGATGGAGGACTTTGGGTATCCCTCCGACGAGAATCTCCAACCCAGCGCCAAGCTCAGCCTATTCTTCAAGGGCGTGGCGACGGCACTCCAGCGGCTCCGGGAGAGGATCCCAAAGCAGCTGGCCGACGAGTCGCGCAGGATTTGCGCGGGGGCTCTCCAGAAGGTGCTGATGAAGGTGGCCTTCCGCAACCCAGGCCTCAACCTTACCAACGTCCTCAGGTCCTTGCCGCCTGACGCTGATCTGGATGCGCTCAAGGCCCTTGTCGCACCCATTGTGGACAAGGTGAGCGAGATCAAGAGGGTTGAGGGCGATCGTATAGACTAGGCTGCCCGTTTTCTCTTTTCCCTTGTCGCTGCTAATCATGTTATGAAAACAGTCTGTTAGAGCTGCGACAAGTTATCTTGTAATATAACTTTATTTCTGTTATCAATTGCTATGTTATTTCCTCTACTAGATTCTTTCCTTTGTATGTTTTTACCCTACGCTTCTAGGGAACTTGTCGGCGCAGGCGCCCGAGCCGCGAGCGCTGAGTGCGGAATGTCAGCAGCCTGCTGGCGGCGCTGCTTCCGACAAGAAACCTTGTCGCGACTAGATGCAGCACACTTAAGTTGTTGAGCGGACTCGAAACAAAGTAAGGGCGCAACTAGCCACGAGTTGGTTCCTCCGCGCATCGGTTTTCCATACAAAGCAGGGTCGTTCGAGGAAGATAACTCAAAAAATTTAAAAATTGGTTGCTCAAACTTTGGCAACTTAGCTTTTATGTCGTTTGCTTCCCGGCAAGGCAAAACTTTTCTTGAACGACGCCTGGTCCATACCACAATCTTCTCCTTCCCCCCCGGCAAACTTGTGTGTGAGGGAACCTTCTTTTCCTTTGTTGGAAAAGAAGAAAGAAGAGAAAATAATGATATGGAGCCCTTTGGCTCATTATTGCTTACCGGATGTAGGTGCTGCACAAAGTGTCAGATAATGCATGCAAGAAAGAAACTAATGCATGAAATGGACAAGTTGTGCGGAGCACATGGAGTTCTATTTATGCACGGGATCTGCGCCCGGCTTTGTACAAAGGATTACATGCAACAGCGGCAAGACTTGTACAAAAGGTGGTTGCCGGAACGGGTTCCGGCAACCGCGCCTTACGGGAAAAACTTACGAAGATGTTCTATGTTCCAGGAGTTGCTCACTGGAATGCCATCTTCGGTCTCAAGGCGGACAGCGCCGGGCCTTGTGACTCGTTTCACCCGATAAGGGCCTTCCCACTTCGGCGTCAACTTGTTGGAATTCTTGGCGGACTGAACGCGCCGAAGAACAAGGTCGCCTTCCTCGAAGCTTCTGGCTTTAACTTTGCGGCTATGGTAGCGGCGCAAAGCTTGCTGGTATCGAGTAGCTCATACAGCAGCCTGAAGACGATCTTCCTCAAGGAGCAGCGTGTCGTCTTGTCGCAGCTGTTCTTGCTCAAGCTCATCATAAGCGAGCACTCGAGGCGATCCGTATATGAGTTCCGTGAGGAGAACTGCCTCTGCTCCATAGACTAGAGCGAAAGGCGTCTGGCCAGTGGCTCGATTTGGCATCATTCTGATCGACCAAAGAACCACCGGCAGCTCCTCGATCCAGTTTCTTCCGCACTTGCGCAGCCTGTCGAAAGTTCTGGTCTTCAGCCCGCGCAGCACTTCAGCATTTGCCCTCTCTGCTTGACCGTTGCTTCTTGGATGAGCAACAGAAGCGAAGCAGACCTTGGCGCCAAGGTCTTGGACATACTGGATGAAGGTGCGGCTCGTGAATTGCGTGCCGTTGTCGGTGATGATCCTGTTAGGGATCCCGAAACGGCAAACAATTGGACTGAAGAACTTGACTGCTGACTGTGCTGTCACCTTCCTCACTGGCTGCACTTCCGGCCACTTTGTGAACTTGTCGATTGCAACGTACAAGTACTCAAAGCCCCCGACAGCTCAGGGGAAAGGGCCGAGGATATCGAGCCCCCAAACCGAAAATGGCCAGGATAAAGGGATCGTCTGGAGAGCTTGAGCTGGCTGGTGTATCTGTTTGGAGTGGAACTGGCACGCTTCACACTTGGTTACTTGTGCAGTTGCATCCTGGAGGGCTGTCGGCCAAAAGAAACCTTGCCGGAAAGCTTTGCCGGCAAGTGCTCTTGCGCCAATGTGGTGGCCACATATGCCTCCATGTATCTCTGCCAACAACTTTTGTCCATCTTCCCGGCAAATACTCTTCAATTTCACACCATTGAGTCTTCTTCTGTACAGTATGCTATCGACAAACTGGTACATACTTGACTGCCGGGCTACTTTTTCCGCTTCTTCTTGCTCTTCGGGAAGTTCTCCTGTCTGAAGGAAATGGACAATCTGTTGTGTCCATGCTGGAGCTTGTGGCTCGACAACAAGGACTAAAGGCACATCTAATGTTGCAGGAACATCCGCTTCCACGGCAAGGACTTGCGGCCCTGCCGGAGCTTGATGTTCCCCGACAAGCTTGCCGGAGCAAAACTTGTCGGGAGCGTCTGTTTCAACGGAACAAACCATAAGGCTGGCCGGAGCAGACTGCCCCTCAGCAACCTTGGTGTTGATCTTGAGGACTTTCTTGGCGGCGGCTTCGGGGAGCTCTGTCGGAAAGTAGTCACCAGAAATCAACTTCCTCTTCTTGCTTTGTCCAGTTGATGGTGTTACGGATGGTCGAGTCAACTTGAGCACAAAGATCCCTGGTTCCACAGGTAACTTTAGTGCGGCGCACTTTGACAGGCCATCAGCAATGTCATTCTGAGCTCTTGGGATATGCTCCATCTGTAGGCCGTCAAAGTGCTCTTCTAGCTTCCTCACTTCATCAACATATGCTTCCATCAATGGACTCTGGTAGTTCTTGTTCACTTGGCGGACGACAAGCTGTGAGTCACCCCTGACAATGAGCTTCTTGATCCCAAGGTCTGCTGCAATTCTGAGACCGGCAAGCAATCCTTCATACTCTACAGTATTGTTGGTTGCTTGCTCCTTGGGAAAGTGCATCTGGACTACGTACTTGAGGTGCTCTCCGGTGGGCGCGACAAGCAGCACGCCCACACCGGCGCCTTGCAGCGAGAAGGCACCATCAAAGTACATCAGCCACTCTTTGCTTGCCTCTTTGACGGGGATGCTCGTCTCTGGAATTTCTTCATCTGGTGTTGGCGTCCATTCTGCTATGAACTCTGCCAATGCCCTGCTTTGGATAGTTGAAGTGCTCTCAAACTTGAGGCCAAAGCTTGACAGTTCCAGCGCCCACTCGACAATCCTGCCTGTCGCTTCTGGATTTTGCAGTATCCTCTTCAGCGGAAAGCGAGTGACGACTGTGATCTCATGCGCTTGGAAGTAATGGCGCAGCTTTCTCGAGGCCATGAGGAGGCCGAAAAGCAACTTCTGCACACCAGAGTACCTTGATCTAGCCCCCTGTAGAAGGGAATTGACAAAGTAAACTGGACGCTGCACCATTCTCTTCTGCATCTTATCATGCTCCTGCGCAGATCCATCTCTGTCGGGACCAGAGCTTGTCGGCGAAGCCCCCTGCTTGTCGCTGGATGCATCTGCCATGGTTGCTGGCTCATCATCTGCCTCCCTCTCCGCCACTAACGCAGCACTAACCACTTGATTGGTTGCCGCTATATACAGCAGCAACTTCTCTTGCGGCTTAGGTGCGACAAGTATTGGAGTGGAGGACAGGTATCTCTTCAAGTCCTGCAGCGCAGCCTCCGCATCCGGAGTACATTTCATTGGACCTGCCTTTTTCAAAATTTTGAAAAATGGCAGGGCGCGCTCAGCAGATCTAGAGATAAACCTGCTGAGAGCAGCCACGCAACCGGCAAGCCTTCGTACATCCTTGACGCGCTTTGGTGCTTCGATCTGCTCAATGGCCTTGATCTTGTCGGGATTGGCTTCAATTCCCCGCTGAGACACGAAGAACCCGAGAAGCTTGCCGGATGGGACTCCAAACACGCACTTCTCGGGGTTAAGCTTGAGGTTGATCCTGCGCAGATTTGCAAATGTCTCGTCTAAATCTTGAATCAGGGTCGCCCTGTTCTTGCTTTTGACCACTATGTCATCCATGTAGGCTTCCACATTTCTATGCATCTGCGGCTCAAAAGCGTGGTGGACTACCCTTGCGAATGTTGAACCAGCATTCTTCAAACCGAAAGGCATCCATATGAAGCTGTACGTGCCACACGGGGTGATAAATGCGGTTTTCTATTCATCCTCTTCTGCCATGAAGATCTGATGGTATCCTGAGTATGCATCAAGAAATGAAAGCAAATCACATCCGGCTGTGGAGTCAACAATCTGGTCAATGCGCGGCAAGGAAAATGGGTCTTTGGGACAAGCTTTATTAACATCAATGAAGTCAATACAAAGCCTCCATTTCCCGTTAGCCTTGCGCACGACAACAGGATTGGCCAACCATGTGGGATGGAGCACTCCTCTGACAAGGCCTGCTGCTTCCAACTTCTTGATTTCTTCTGCGATGAATTCTTGGCGCTCCACTGCCTATTTCCTGACTTTCTGCTTGACGGGCCGCGCATGAGGACAGACGGCAAGGTGGTGCTCAATTACTTTCTTGGGAACACCGGGGATATCAGACGGTTGCCACGCAAACACGTCGACATTCGCCCATAGGAAAGCAACGAGCGCGCTTTCCTATTTGGGGTCAAGAGTGGCGCTGATGGTGAAGGTACCACCAGCGCCGTCCTCCTTGGTGGACACCTTCTTGGTCTCAGGTGGAGCTGTAATTGCCTTCTTACACTTGCCGGTGGAGCTCGATGGTACGTCCTCGACGGTAGCGCAGCACTCCGAAGAGGTGCGCTTGCCGGAGCGGGCATCAGAACTCTTGCCGGACTTGGTCTTCTTCTTCCCCCCGGGAGCTTCAGCGGCAAGTGTCTTGCGTTCTGCTGTGGCTGCCGCTTCCCGGTAGATCTTGTTGGCACAGATAAGAGCATCCTTCTTGTCGCCAGGGACAGAGATGACACTTATCAGGCCTGGCATTTTCAGTACGTTGTACGCATAGTGAGAGGCTGCCATGAACTTGGCGAGTGCCGGACGGCCAAGGATTCCATTGTAAGGTAATGGAAAGTCAGCAACATCAAATGTGACCCTCTCAGTCCTGAAGTTCAGCTCGCTGCCAAATGTTACCGGCAACGTGATCTTTCCCTTCGGCTTGCTTCTTCCCGGGTTGATTGCTTGAAATGTACCGGTATCTTCGAGCTCGCTGTCAGGGATCTGGAGTTTCTGGAGCACCGCGGAGGAGATCAGGTTCAAGCCGGCCCCACCGTCAACTAGCATCTTAGTGACCTTGAGGTTGCGGATTGTTGGTGAAACCAATATCGGCAAGCACCCGACCGCAGTTATGCGATCAGGGTGGTCCTCAATATCAAAGATGATAGGCGTGTTGGACCATTTCAGACGCTTGCGTGACTCGACGGGTGGTTCTGCTGCATTAACTTCCCGCACCCACTGCTTGAGCTGGCGGTGCGAGGTGTGCAGAGAAGCACCACCGTCAACGCACAGGACCTCTGTGGCTTTCTGGAACTCCTGCTCATCAGTCTCCTCATCATCCATGTCTTCATCGTCGTCGTCATCTTCATCCTTGTTGCGGCCGCGAGGAGGTCTGTCTCCTTGCCGCTGCTTGGCCTTGCCGCGGCGTCCTCCTCGGCCGGGACATCTCTTGCCGGATCCCCCAGCACCTTCCCGGGCCTTCTCCTTGTCGCGCTGCTCGTATTCAGCTTTCTGTTGCTCAACAAGCTGCTCGACTTTCTTACAGTTCTGGAGATCATGGCCCTTGGAGCGGTGGATCTTGCGATACTGCTTGTTGGTGTCGTCCTGCTTGTCGGCGACCGCCACCTCCGCGGCAACCTTCTTGCCGGAGTCACCAGCTTCGGCTTCCTTGGTGCCACCACCGTTGCCGGACTGCTCAACAACTAGCACCTCTTTGCCTTTCCTTCTTCTGTTGTTCCGCCGCCGGTTTTTCCTTGCCGGGGCAGCATCTTCACTGTCAGATCCTCCCGCTCCTACATTCTCTCCGGGGAGTCTCCTCCCTTCCTCAGCACGTGCACACTTGTCGGCCAGTGCATATAACTCACTGACGTCCCTGATCTTGCACATCGCCATTTCCTCCCGCATCCTGCGGTTTCGCATGTTCTGATGGAACGCGCTGATCACCGCGGCAGGGTGGACGTTTGGGATGTTGTGCTGCACACTGCTGAATCTCTGAATGTACTTGCGCAGGGGCTCTCCTTCCTTCTGGGCGAATAGATGAAGATCACTCTCCTGGCCATGAGGCTTGTGTACGCCTGTGAAGGCGCCGAAAAACTGATGGCACAGATCAGCCCAAGAGGATATGGAGTTGTCCGGCAAGTGCATGAGCCAGGACCTGACGTTGGGCTTGAGTACCAGCGGGAAGTAGTTGGCAAGGATCTTGTCATCCCGTCCCCCAACAGCCTGCACCGCAATGGTGTAAATGCTGAGGAACTCCGACGGATGCGTCTTGCCGTCGTACTTCTCCGGTACGTCTGGCTTGAAGTTCTTTGTGCTGGGCCACTGGACTTGCCGCAGCTCATGAGTGAACGCAGAGCAACCTACCGCGTACGGCAGATCGCCTGGTTCCCCTGGCGCATGCATGTCAACAGAGGGCCCAGCGCGCTTGTTGGATTGACGTCGCGCTTCTCTTCAGCGCTCGATGCGAGTTCGAGCGTCTTCTTGTTGTCGATCATGAAGAACTTGGCGCTGATCGCGACGAGCTCGTGGATCCGAAGATGCGGTGGAGTCGCTGTCGAGGTGGATCCGGCGAGTCGGCGATCTTGGCCTTCGGGGTGGTGATTGCATGGTAGTTGCACCTCCACCCGTTTCGTCGCCACCGGCTCGCGCCCGGCAACCCTGCCGCGGCGGCGACGCGCTCGGCCGCCGTGGAGTGTCGCCGTTGGCGTAGCCGATGAGACTCTGAATGGTGGCCCTCCATTCGTCGATCTTGTCCGATGTCGGAGGGTAATCTAGGAGAAGTTGAGCTCGCGCCAAAGCTTCTGCTGGAGTGGTGGGTGGCAGTGGCGGACGGCGCGAGGAGCGGGACGTGCTTGGACTTCTAACTATGTTAGAAGGAGCAGTATCCCGTCCAGGCGACCGTGCCCCGCTCGTGCCAGCATGCTGGCATGCATGCTGGTCTTGAGCGCCCCGAGATCCACCAGCTTGGTCTTGGCCTATCATGCGTATGGCACTGCAAGTGCCATGACGCTGTTGGTCTTGCGCCTCCTGAGAGTGGCGTGGAACATGTACAGTCGCCGAGGTTTGTGCAGCCTTGTTCTTGGACCTGGCAGCATCATGAGCTTCCTCGTCAACGTCCATTCTTCCGCCGGCGTCCATTCCACCACCCGTTTTCTCCAACGGTGGCGGAAGTGACGTGGACGGAGCGGCTGCCACCGAAGTCTTCTTCTTCGGTGGCATGTTAATGAAGGGAATGAAGATCTAGCTCGTGTGAACGCCGGATCAGGTTCACACAATCTCGACGCCCCCCTACCTGGCGCGCCAAAGATGTCAGGGGAAACTGATCCACGAACACCTATGGGGCCGGCGGACCGGGCCCCTTTCGGTTCGGCTGGGGGCGGAGATCGCATGAAGAGCAGATCGAGGCGAAGCACACGGGCGGTTTACCCAGCTTCGGAGCTCTCCGGAGAGATAACACTCCTACTGCTGCTTGTTTGATTATCTTGTGTTCTTGCTCTAGAGAGAGAGAGCGTAGTGTTTTTCTGGGTTACGAATGAGTCGAACTTCGCGAACCAGTCGAACCGAACCTCCTCTACGTTGCGCATGGGCCTCCTTTTATACGCTAAAGGGGTCACCGACAGGTGGCAACGCAGAGAAGGGTACAAATGTAAAAAGTGAGGTGGTTGGTACAGTTACTTGTACAGTGCACCCTACCTAACCCTGATGGCAAGGGACAAGGGAATTAAATGCCCGTCTGAGTCGCCCAAACAGTGCAGAAAAGGACCGTTAGGGGCGCCACCTTTCGCCATGATGGCGATCTTGTCAGCTTCGCATGCCAATGCGCACCGCTGGCTGCACAGCCTCCCGCCACGCGCGCCTGGAGAGGCCCCCAGAGCGACACGTTGGTGGATGCGCTGGAGCGTGGGCGCAGAGTGGCCGCCTGCCGCGGCAAGCGCCTTGCCGCTGCTGTTATCTTGTCGGGGCCGGAGGCTTGTCGCTCACCGGGCCTCGAGGTACCTTGGTTGGTCTTCCCGGCAAGCTCCTCTTTCCGGGGCCTTGTCGCCTTGCCGGAGCGCGTGGCGCGTCGCGACAAGTTCCTTGGATTGCCTCGGTAGGCCTTCCCGGCAAGCTCCTCTTGCCGGGGCCTTGTCTCCTGAGCTTAAATACTTTGTTCTTGAATGGCTCCAAGGGAACCACGGAGGATCTTGGTGTTAGCCCGGCAAGCCTTGCCGCGGGGTGCTGCAACTGCCCGTGCACAAGTTCGGGGTACTAGGGTACCCCTATTCTAGTACACCGACACCACTTTTACTTTCCCTTTCGGTACCTTTGCTTATAGATGCATGCCTTTTGGTTTATGCAATGCACATGCTACCTTTCAAAGATGTATGACTGCTATATTCACTGATTTTTGTGAAAAGATTGTTGAGGTTTTCATGGATGATTTCTCCATTTATGGAACTTCTTTTGATGATTGCTTAAGCAACCTTTACCAAGTTTTGTAGAGATGTGAAGAAACTAATCTTGTCTTGAATTGGGAAAAGTGCCACCTTTGGTTAATGAAGCATTGTCCTTGGGCATAAAATTTCTGAAAGAGGTATTGAAGTTGATAAAGCTAAAGTAGATGCTATTGAAATGATGCCGTGTCCTGAAGATATCAAAGGTATAAGAAGTTTCCTTGGTCATGTTGGTTTCTATAGGAGGTTTATTAAAGACTTCTCTAAAATTTCTAGGCCTCTCACTAATCTCTGGCAAAAAGATGTTACTTTTGTTCTTGATGATGATTGTGTAGAAGCATTTGAAATACTTAAGAAAGCCTTGATTTATGCTCCTATTGTTCAGCCACCTAATTGGAATTTACCCATTGAAATTATGTGTGATGCTAGTGATTATGCTGTTGGTGCTGTTCTAGGACAATGATTTGATAAGAAATTAAATGTTATTCATTATGCTAGTAAAACTCTAGACAATGCCCAGAGAAATTATGCTACCACTGAAAAATAATTTTTAGCAGTTGTATTTGCATCTGATTCCAAAGTAACTGCTCACACTGATCATGCTACTATTAAATATCTTACGAAAAAGAAAGATGCTAAACCTAGACTTATTAGATGGGTTCACTTGCTACAAGAATTTGATTTGGATATTCTTGATATAAAGGGAGTTGAGAACCCCGTTGGAGACAACTTCTCTAGGTTAGAAAATGTTCTTGATGACCCACTACCAATTGATGATAGCCTTCCTGATGAACAATTAAATGTCATAAATGCTTATCATAATACTCCATGGTATGTTGATTATGCTAATTACATTGTTGCTAAATTTATACCACCTAGTTTCACATACCAGCAAAAGAAAAAGGTTTTCTATGATTTAATACATTACTTTTGGGATGACCCACACCTTTATAAAGGAGTAGATGGTGTTATTAGATGTTGTGTAGCTGAGCATGAACATGAACAGATCCTATGCAAGTGCCACTCCGAGTCTTACGGAGGACACCACACTAGAGACAAAACTGCACATAAGGTATTGCAATCCGGTTTCTATTGGCCCACTCTCTTCAAGGATGCTCGTAAGTTTGTCTTGTCTTGTGATGAATGCCAGAGAATTGATAATATTAGTAGACGTCAGGAAATGCCTATGAACTATTCACTTGTTATTGAACCATTTGATGTTTGGGCTTTGATTATATGGGACGTTTTCCTTCCTCTAATGGGTATACACATATTTTAGTTGCTGTTGATTACGTTACTAACTGGGTAGAAGCTATTCCAACTATAGTGCTGATCATAACACTTCCATTAAGATACTTAAATAAGTTATTTTTCGAGGTTTGGAGTCCGTAGATATTTAAGGACTGATGGTGTTTAACATTTTATTCATGGTGCTTTCCGTAAAATGCTTGCTAAATATGATGTTAAGCATATAATTGCATCTCCATATCATCCACAGTCTAGTGGTCAAGTAGAATTAAGCAATAGAGAGCTTAAATTAATTTTGCAAAAAACTGTTAATAGATCTAGAAAGAATTGGTCTTAGAAACTTGATGATGCATTATGGGCTTGTAGAACTACTTATAAGAATCCTATGGGTATGTCTCCGTATGAAATGGTTTATGGAAAAGCATGTCAGTTACCTCTTGAGCTAGAACATAAGGCATATTGGGCTATTAAAGAGATCAACTATGATTTCAAACTTGCAAGTGAGAAGAGGTTATTTGACATTAGCTCTCTTAATGAATGGAGAACCCAAGCCTATGAGAATGCCAAGTTGTTTAATGCAAAAGTTAAAAGATGGCATGATAAAAGGATACAAAAGCATGAGTTTAATGTAGGTGATCATGTTTTGCTATACAACTCTCATTTAAGATTTTTTGCAGATTGTTCACGTGCCATAAAAAAAACAAAGTCGAAGGCACAAATCCAAAGGTGGTAAAAGGTCAAAGAATCAAACATTACATCTCAGGTACTCCCATAAATGTTGAGACCAATATTATTAATACTGTAACACTGGAGGAGTACATAAGGGAAAATTTCCAGAATGTTTCAGATTCCGAAAAGGAATAGGTATGTGGTATGGTAAGTAAACCAACTTCAAATCATTTCCAATGATAATTTTTCTCCGTTTTGGAATATTTTTAAAAATAGGAAAATTAAAAGTAGTACGAAAGATAAACGAGGCCACCACAAGGGTGGAGGGCGCGCCCAATCCCTCGCCCCCCCCCCCCCCGTCCTTATGGCCACCTCATGTGCCTTTCGAACTCCGTTTTCTTGTACTTCTTATGGTCGGTAAAAATTCATTATATAATCTCCTGAAGGTTTTGACCATCGTACAACGGCAAAATCCTCTGTTTCATTTTGAGTCGTTCCTGCAGCAGATTTGGAGCAAGATGTCGTCCCAAGATTCAGAGGGAGAGAGCTACATGGCTGATTATATCACAAACCCAAAGGTATATGGGGATGTGGAACATTATGGTTGGACCACAGAGGAAGAAGAAGACTATGATCCAAAGGGGAAGGAGGAGACAAGCTCCAATGAAGAGGACGATCCACTACCTCAACTTGGCGATATGCATGTGGAGTTTAAGTAGTCAAGCATCCCTAAGGTCCAATCTATCCCACCTCGTTTTTCCCAGGACAACAAGGCGGCATTATGCAAAAAGATAATGAAAATCGAGCTCGATAATGAGTATCCGAGGGAGGAAAATTTTAGCCTCACACGCAAGCTAGAGAAGAAGAATGCAACAACTCCATCATCACCATCCCCGAAGAAAGAGACATAAATACATGGGTATGGGCACTCCCCTTTCCAACTGCCAAGCTTGGGGAAGTGCCCCAGTATTGTATCACAATCACACCTCTATCTTTATCTCTTTTCTTAGTAGAATAAAGTTGTTAGTATGGTCTAGCTTTGAGTTTTGCTTTATGTTCCCTCTATGTAATCGAGTCAGTGAGTTATATAATAAAGAGTAGTTTTGAGTTGAGGGCCTTTGCTTTCTTGCTATGATCTTGACGGAATTAAATAAAAGAAAGAATAAAAAGTTCATATATTGATCATATGGAGAGTAATGACTTCACATATAAAGAGTATGATGAATAAAAGTTGTCGAGAGTTGACAAACATAGTTTTGGTCATTGTTGCAATTAATAGGAAGTAATAAAGAAAGAGGGGCTACACATATAAATATGCTATGTTGGACATCTTTTGCAATTGTGAGCACTCATTAAAATATGACATGCTAAAATGTTGACGTTGCACAAGGAAGACAACATAATAGGTTATGTTTTCTTATATACGAATGGAAGTTATATTGTCATGGATCATCCAACATGTTGAACTTGCCTTTCCCGCTCATGCTAGCCAAATTCTTTTAACCAAGTAGAGATACTACTTGTGCTTCCAAACATCCCTAAACCTAGTTTTGCCATGAGAGTCCACCATACCTACCTATGGATTGAGTAAGATCCTTCAAGTAAGTTGTCATCGGTGCAAGCAATAAAAATTGCTCTCTAAATATGTCTGATCTATTAGTGTGAAGAAAATAAGCTTTATACAAACTTGTGATATGGAAGAAATAAAAGAGACGGACTGCATAATAAAGATCCTAATCACAAGCGGCAATATAAAGTGATGTTCTTTTGCATTAATATTTTGTATATCCAACCATAAAAGTGCATGGAAACCTCTGCTTCCCTGTGCGAAGGGCCTATCTTTTACTTTTATCTTCTGCCCCTTTTACAAGAGTCATGGTGATCATAACTTTTCCTTATTACACTTTTTCCTTTGGCAAGCACTATGTGTTGGAGAGACCCGAATATACATACCCACTCGGATGTAGGTTTTCATAAAGTATTATTGTTGACATCACCCTTGAGGTAAAAGGATGGGAGGCGAAACTATAAGCCCCTATCTTTCTCTTTGTCTGATTGAAACTTTGAACCCATAAGTATTGCGTGAGTGTTAGCAATTGTGAAAGACTAAATGATAGTTGAGTATGAGGACTTGCTGAAAATCTCTTCAATTGACTCTTTCTGATGTTATGATAAATTGCAATTGCTTCAATGACTGAGATCATAGTTTGTTAGTTTTCAATAAAGTTTCTGATTCATACTTTATCTTGTGAATGAGTTGTTACTTTAGCATAAGAAATTATATGACATTATGTGTTGCTGTTCTAAAGATGATCATGATGCCCCCATTTTCGTATTTTATTTTTATCGACACCTCTATCTCTAAACATGCGGGCATATTTTTCGATATTGGTTTTCGCTTGAGGACAAGCGAGGTCTAAGCTTGGGGAGTTGCTACATCCATTTTGCATCATGTTTTTATATTGATATTTATTGCATCATGTGCTATTATTACACATTATATCACAATATTTATGCCTATTTTCTCTTACATTAAGAAGGGAGAATGCCGACAACTGGAATTCTGGACTGGAAAAGGAGAAAATATTAGAGACCTATTCTGCACAACTCCAAATGTCCTAAAACTTCATGGAGCATGTTTTTGGAATATATATAAAATATTGGGCGAAAAAGGTACCAGAGGGGGGCCACCATCCAGACACAAGGGTGGAGGGCGCGCCCTACCCCCTGGGCGCACCCCTGACCTTCTAGGCCACTTGTCAGGACTTTCATGCTCATCTTTGGCTATATGGTGTGTTTTGACCTGGAAAAAAATCAGAAGGAAGCTTTCGAGATGAAGCGCCGCTGTCTCGAGATGGAACCTGGGCAGAACCAATCTAGGGTTCTAGCGGAGCTGTTCTGTTGGGGAAACATCCCTCTGGGAGGGGGAAATCATCGCCATCGTCATCACCAACGATCCTCTCATCGAGAGGGGTTCAATCTCCATTAACAACTTCACTAGCACCATCTCCTCTCAAACCCTAGTTCATCTCTTGTATTCGATCTTGGTCCCAAAACCTCAGATTGGTACCTATGGGTTGCTAGTAGTGTTGATTACTCCTTGTAGTTGATGCTAGTTGGTTTATCCGGTGGAAGATTGTATTTTCAGATCCTTAATGATAATTAATACTCCTCTAATCTTGATCATAAATATGTTTTGTGAGTAGTTACTTTTGTTCCTGAGGACATGGGAGAAGTCTTGTTATAAGTAATCATGTGAATTTGGTATTCGTTCGATATTTTGATGACATGTATGTTGTCTTTCCTCTAGTTGTGTTATTTGAACACCGACTACATGAAACTTCACCATTGTTTGAGCCTAGGCGAAGGCATTGGGAAGTAATAAGTAGATGATGGCTTGCTAGAGTGATAGAAGCTTAAACCCTAGTTTATGCATTGCTTCATAAGGGGCTGATTTGGATCCATATGTTTCATGCTATGCTTAGGTTTACCTTAATTCTTCTTTCATAGTAGCATATGCTTGCGAGAGGGGTTAGCCATAAGTGGGAGGCTTGTCCAAGGAAGGGCAACACCCAAGCACCGGTCGAGCCACGTATCAAATTATCAAAGTAACGAACACGAATCATATGAGCATGATGAAAACTAGCTTGACAACAATTCTCATATGTCCTCGAGAGCGCTTCGCTTTATATAAGAGTTCGTCCAGGATTGTCCTTTGCTACAAAAAGGATTGGGCCACCTTCCTGCACCTTAGTTACTTTATTTACTTGTTACTCGTTACGAGTTATCACTACTAGGAAAACCCTTACCAGTAGCGCTGGTTTTTTGGCAATTAGTAGCGCGGGCAGGCGCGCTACTACTACGGTGCTACAGCTATTTTCTAGCAGTAGTGCTTGTTTGAACCAGCGCTACTACTATCTATATCTAGCAGTACCGCGCCTCTGTCGATCGCTACTGCTAATACTAGTAGCGTGTCCCTTGAAAAAACGCTACTGGTAAGCAGCACTGCTACTACTCCAATGCCCCACACTACTGCTGGTATTTTCTTTTTTTTATGTTGCTGTATTCGTATTTTTCAGGTTTTACACAGTTACAACATACACATACACTGGAACTATATGAAAAAGGAATGTCTCATCATCATCATCGACGTGGTACAACATAGTCTCATCATATCATAATAGTCTCAACACAAATGATGTTGATCTCATCATCATCTCAAAATAGCGATACAAGTTAATGATCACATGTCTCTTACATTGTCACCGTAGACACATGTTTCATCATCTACCTAAACTAAGACATACATGATAAGAGCGATCACGATGATCAAAAGCGATATGATGTAGTAGTTTTTGCAGCGGCGCTGGTTCTGCATCCCCTGTTGTGCTATGAATCTCAAGTAACTAGCTTCGGCTTCCGCTCTGCTATAAAACCCTTTCTGGCTTCCGCCGGAGAAGCCAGAGACTTGGGCCTGATGCTCTGGCCACTCATCATACACACCCGGAACATGCCCTACATACATGGCATACCACTTCCTCGCCATCATTGATCCATATACCTGTCAGAGATGCACATATATATACCATGAAGCGAATTCAACAAAATAGTTATGAAATAGAAGCAACATATATAGTAAACATAGTTAACAAATTTCATCATACCGAAAGTAATTAACTAGAGCGCGGCACCATACATCTAATAGTTTCGTCGTACTGAGAGATTCGAAGTTTTGTCGTACAGAAAGTAACAAGTAACTAAACAGACACATTGTTTTTAAGTAGTGCACTCTTCCCATCTGTCCATATCCGGAAGGGTGCACCCAAGCTTAGTGAAAGGCGTCATGTCCTAACGATGTAGGGCAATGTGGGTTCGGGCATCAGCTCACGATATTGGGCCGTTGTAGAACAACCCATTCTCTTCGAGGACATCTTTGAAGATGATGGCCGCAATTTCCTGTTGGATCCGGTAGAAATCATTTCGAAGTCGATTATCCGGCAAGGCTCCAAAGGCTTCAGCCCATCTCTAGATATGGGTATCGGATGAAGATTTCATGCAAAGTGATTGCACATCCCTTCTGTACTCCATCATTAGATGGATGACATAGAATCCATCATTCTCACTTCTTGCCGGTTGCTGGATGCAACAGAAGTCTGTCTTGTGGCTGAAACAAAGCCCGGCCTTATTTATTTTTTTGCATTGGATGTAGCCACCCTGCATGCTAAAGCCCAGCATAGTTTTCCAAGCGCTCAATGCGTTGCTGAACTTCCCTAGGGCTTTGTTGTTGATTTTTTTCATGCCCTCATCATCCCATGGGTCGACATCGTAATTCCGACCGGGGAACTGCAATCTTGCGTGCAACCTAGTTAGAAGCAGCTTCTTCAAATGTTCATCCTTCCGTATTTTTATGGTGTTGATGTTAGTGGTATCCCGTAGGATGGATCCGAGTTGGTTGCCGTAACACGCTGCCACTTCTCGCGGCTCTATTGGCTCGAACTCGCTAGGGTGCACCGCCATGACCACCATTCTTCTGGTGCCGAGCTCATTTGGGCGTCGTGTCCTCTTTTCCTTCTGTCCCTCACTGGCTTGGGAGGTCCCACCTTCCGTGCTGCAGTTAGGAACATCATCCGCGCCAGTCTCAGTGCCGGTGTCGTTGGTGGCATCAGTGCCGGCGCCGGCGCCACCATCGTCGTCATCCATCATGACAAGGCGGTCCGGACACCCAGCTTCCTGTCTCTCCTGATCCACCAGAAAGTCGAGGTAGGCGTGTGCTTGACCTAATTGGGACTGAGAACCTCCGGCCTCATCGGTGTCGGTCATGTTTCCCAGGGTTCAATGTCGTAGTGGTTTAATTATCGAGCTTTATATAATAAAGTGAATAATGACAAAAAAGTGACCTTTGTTTTACCGGAAATGTCATTTCATTCCCGGAGCGACAAATCTCGAGCACTCGATATGTCCAACTTTCTAGCACAAGTCGTGCCGAAATTCACGGAAAATTTGGGCATGACCTTTGCTAGAAAGTGCACATATAGAGCGCCTGAAATTTGCCGGAATGGAAATGAATCAACATTTTCGGCAAAACATAGGTCACTTTGTTGCTGCTGACATATACACAATCATGAACATTGCTACCCACCATATACACAATCATGCATCATTATGAACACTTTAACAGCCACATTATGAACACTCCCGCTTGCATCATTATGTGCTGACATATGAAGAGGGAGGGAACAGGGGGTGGCGCACCTCGGGGTCGGGGTCGCCGGGGCAGAGGGGGCCGGGGTCCTTCTCCTCCTCATCGATCTGCGCCTAGTTTCAATCTGCAGAGAGAGAGAGTGACCAAACTATAAGTTAAAAATCCTCATTTTCAAAATGGACAGCAACTACATAAGCTAATTTTCAAAAACTGTAATTTTCATTTCCATTTTCATTTAAAAGCAAACACTAACAGCAAATTGAGCTAACTAACACTAACTAACTATCACTAGGC
This sequence comes from Triticum dicoccoides, assembly GCF_002162155.2. Lineage (NCBI taxonomy): Eukaryota > Viridiplantae > Streptophyta > Magnoliopsida > Poales > Poaceae > Triticum > Triticum dicoccoides. The sequence goes on along the minus strand of NC_041380.1, from coordinate 170,620,980 downwards.
TAACACTAACTAACACTAACAGCAATTAACTAACTAGCACTAACAGCAAAATAAGCTAACTAACACTAATAGCAATTAACTAACTAACTAACACTAACACTAACTATGCGGGGGGCATACCGGAGATGGTGGGGTCGAGGCGGGG
>NC_041380.1:170620291-170620825 GCF_002162155.2 Triticum dicoccoides | reverse complement strand
CCTTCTCCTCCTCGACGATCTGCGCCTAGCTTCGATCTGCAGAGAGAGAGAGCGACCAAATTTTCAAACACTTCCATTAAAAATCCTCATATTCAAAATGGACAGCAACTACATAAGCTAATTTTCAAAAACCGTAATTTTCATTTCCAGTTTCATTTAAAAGCAGACACTAACAACAAATTAAGCTACTAACACTAACTAACTATCACTGGGCTAACACTAATACTAACTAACACTAACAGGAATTAACTAACTAGCACTAACAGCAAATTAAGCTAACTAACACTAACTAACACTAAGAGCAAATTAAGCAAATTAAGCTAACTAACACTAACTAGCACTAACCTGTCTAGTGCTCGCTGGGGTTGCTGGGCATTGCCGGCTGCTTCACGGAGGGAGGCGCTGAAGGGGTCGGGGTCGATGGCTGGCGTCCGGGTCACCGGGGTCGCTGATCTGCAGAGAGCGGGAGGGGGTCAGAGAGAGAGCCAGGGCTGAGGGGTCGGAGAGGAAGGAAGAGGGGGCGGGGAGCATATC
>NC_041380.1:170539785-170620281 GCF_002162155.2 Triticum dicoccoides | reverse complement strand
AGGGCTGAGGGGTCGGAGAGGAAGGAAGAGGGGGCGGGGGGCATACCGGAGCGGGATGGGGGTCGAGGCAGGGCGGGGCTGGCGTCGGCGGCAGCGTGGGCGGGGCGGGGCTGGCGTCGGTGGTTCGCATCAGAGGGGATAGACGATCGGCGGTGCGAGTGAGAGAGACAAAAAGAGGGGGGCTAGGGGACTGGTGCTATAGCTAAATTAGCTATAGCGCTTGTTGGCAAAACGCGCTATAGCTAAATTAGCTATAGCGCTTGTTGGCAAAATGCACTATAGCTAAGTTGCTATAGCGCTTGTCTAGAAGAAACACGCTACTGCTAATTTTTTTCTTTTTATTTTTTTATTTTTTATTTTCCTTGCATTTCATTTTCCACAACTTATTAGTTCCTTTTTCTTTTTCGTTTCATTTCATTTTCCACAACTTTGATTCCGGCAAGGCACTTGAACAATTGATCGACCTCCTTCGGATCTAAGGTGAAGCAAGAGGGGGGGGGGCAATATTGTTCTTCCTTCGTGTTTACTTTTTTGCCCCTATCTTCCATCTCCGTCTCCGTCTCGGTCTCCTCTGACGACCTTTTACCGGGCATTTGGAGATCTTTCCTGATTTTAAAAAATTCCAAGTCTTTTCTTGGCATCGGCCCATCCTTGGTCCTCTCCGGCATGTTCATCAATGTTCCAAGCAAACTCTCAAGGATATTTTTTGTGATATGCATTTGATCAAGGCTATGAGGCATGTCGAGTATGGGCCAGTATTCCAAGTCCCAGAAAACAGATATCGTCTTCCATACCTTCAGCAGGGGCTCCAGCGCCTTTTTGTTCGTCTTTCCCGGCGAGGGGCACTCTTTCCAGTTCTTCAATAACTCATATATTTCTGCACCGCTACGCTTACATGGAGGACCTCGATGCTCAGCCTTACCATTGAATAGATCTACACGCTTTCTCCATGGGTCATCCTTCTCGAGACATCTTCGATGCCCCATGTACATGATTTTCGAAGACCCGCCATCTTTCGATAGCTGTAGAGAAGTTGTATCATCCATGCACCTCGTGCATCCGCAATATCCGTGGCACACCTGGCCGGAGAGATAGCCGTAACCGAGATAGTCCTGCACCATCGTGATCAGCATGGCACTCATGTAGAAATACTCTCCTTTGCTTGCATCCCATTTCTTGGCCGGCGTTGTCCATAAGGTCTGTAAATCCTCTTTCAGTAACCCGAGATATAGATTTATATCATTTCCCGGTTGTCTCGGCCCTTGAATAAGCATAGCCATGTGTATGTATTTTTCCTTCATGCACAACCAGGGGGGAGGTTGTACATCCATACAAACATGGGCCATGTGCTATGATTGGTGTTCTGGTTGCCAAATGGATTCATGCCATCACTACTAGCGCCAAGCACGATGTTCCTTGGATCATTTGTGAAAAAACCAAATTGAGCATTTCATGCTCTCCACTGGCTAGCATCTACGAGGTGTCTCAGCTTCGGCTCATCTCTGTCATCTGGCTTCACCCTCTCCGCGTGCCAGCGCATAAGCTTTCTTCCTTAGGATCTACTAAATACCGCTGTAGACACGTAGTGATCAGAAAGTACCATACAACTTTCTGTGGAGCTTTCTTTCCGGCCTTTTTATATCGTGAAGCATTGCACTTTGGACAGATGGTTTCTTCAGCGTGCTTGTTCCGATATATGATGCAATCATTGATGCATGTGTGATATCTAATATGTGGCAGATCAAGAGGGCACACGATTTTCTTTGCCTCCTCGACACTAGTAGGCCACAGGCTTCCCGCGGGAAGAACCTTCTTTAGGTACTTCAGAAGCTCATCCAGGCTTGTATCTGTCCATTTGTTTTTTGCCTTCATCATTAGAAGTTCTAGTGTGAAACTCAAGCGGGTCACCTTGGGATTATTGCAACCATCATACAAAGGAGTCATCGAGTCTACCTCCAGTTGCGCCAATTTGGCCTCCTCTCTAGAAGCCGCTTTGTCGCTAGTCGTCTTCTTGCGAAGCAGGTCTCGAACATGCGGGTCCCGCATGGCTGAACTTATAAGCGACGAAGACGGTGGCGTGTCCGCATCTTCTCCGCCTTGAACTGCCTCTTCGCCATCGACATTTCCGAGGCCGTCTTCCTCTTCGGGAACATAATCGGTCATCTCTTCATCTGGTCACCCCATGTCGTTATTTCCTGCCCGGTCGACGTCCTCCTCCTCATCATCATCATCATCTTCACTTATCCACCGAGTATGGCCATGCATGAAACCATGCATGAGCAGGTACGCCTTGAATGTGCCACCCTCAAAGGGGTCGAGCCTGACAATTCCTTTGCATTTTCGACATGGACATTGTTGGGGATATTACTACTGGGCGTAAACCGGCCTATCTGGGCCGGGTTAGCTTCATCAGTAGTTAAGTATGTTAAAGCCCATTAAGGTAGATGAGGGCTTAAAGCCCATGATTGGTTTAAGGCCTGTAGCCGTAAACCGGCGTCGGTATGTAAACTTGTATTGTAAGTTAGGAATAAGTAGAGACCAAACCGAACACATATATGTGCCGGTTTTGGGACTTTGTAAACCGACGGGCGTCACCCATGTATATAAGGGGACGACCCGGCGGCGGTTCAAGGACAACAGACAACAACTCGAGACATAGGTGAAGCTTGTTTGCTCCCTAGTCCTCTAAACCCCATCAATTCCATCACAACTAGACGTAGGCTTTTACCTTCATCGAAGGGGTCGAACTAGTATAAACTCTCTTGCGTCCCTATGTCCGCTTTAACCCCTTCAAGCTAACCCGTTGCGATGGCTCCACGACTAAGTCCTTTCACAAGGACATCTGTCGTGACAAAACCACGACAGTTGGCGCCCACCGTGGGGCTATCGCATGATGGTTTCAAGTTCTTGGAGGGCCGCTTTGAAGGACTCGAGGGCTACGCTGTTGGCCGGATGACTAAGAGTCGTCGCGGCAAGCTCTACATCGATGATGCAGGCTGGGGCCCCGAGGCCGGCTCAGTTGAGTACGGGTACCGGGTCCCCTTTGGTGGCATACACGTTTTCATCGGCAAGATCGGCGAACCGGGCCCTGAGCCGGACATCTGCACCGACCTCGTCGAAACGGCTCAGCGTGCGCGATCCGCCTGGGTTAAACCGGCCGTGAAGCATGCCTTCGTGGGAGTCATCCATGGAGGAAGTTATGAGGATGGATCGGAATCTTGCGGCGAGACCGTCATTTATTCCGGCGACGAGTCATCAACCGGAGAAACCGAATCTCTATATCAGCTGCAAGATGGCCGGATTGGGGGCTGTTCCGATGGCGACAGTATTCTGGACCCCTCTGATCTACCCAACCGAGTTGGAATATTCATGGCCGGCACACAAGCAGCGCTTCATTCTTCGACCGCTGCGCCAATAACCTCCGGTTCAGTAGCGGCGACAGCTGCCGGGGCAGGAAGCTCTGTACGCCTGCCGGCTCAAGTTCTATCAGATCTATTTGATACATTGGTTGTGCTTATGGTAGAAGCTAACCCGGCGGATCAGGACGTCCACAACACGGAGATTGCAAAGGTAAAGGAACAGATCACCCAGGCCAAGGCAGACCTGGCAGCTGAGAATGCCAGGATGACCACAGAGCGGGCCGCTTTACATGCACAAGCCTACAGGCTCATGTTGGACCAGAACGTGTCGCATGAAGTCATGAAGAGGAAGTACCGATCCTGTTTGCCTTCGGTTTTCAAGGCCAGAGACCTTTTCAACACCCCAGGAGCAGGAACCAGTAATCCGCTGGAGGAAAACCGGGCGGAAGCTCCTGGGACCTGCGCGCCAGTTCAGCCCCGTCTGATGGATCTGCCTCGTCAAAAGACTGTTACACCTCAGGCTGTTTCAACACCTCCGGGTCACTACTCCAACCCAATGGACAATCTCGTTGCCGCTGCTGCACAGCTGGAGGCCATTCCAATTGAAGGTGACTCACCGGAGGCGGTAGAGACGCGACGGGTCAAGGAGCTTCTTAGGACAGCTTTGGTCCAATAGGAAGCATACTCGTACAGCCGCGACCAGATCCACTCAACCCCTCGTCCAAGACGGAGCTATAGCAGGCGTATGGATGAACCGGCCGTGTCAAGTAATGAACGACGGGGAGCACCCCGCGGCAACAACCCGGCGGGTGGTGCTGATAACACTCGGGAAGTGGTGGACCGGGCCCGAGCACGCAGGGAGGCCGAGTTGGCCGCATAGTATCAGGCTCGGCAGCTTACACCGGTTCGTCCAACTACCTCGGTCGAACCTGGTGTTACTTCTAGTTCTTTGGGGGTGCCTTGCCTTGTCCCCGCTTTACGCAATGTGCGCTTGCCCAAGGATTTCAAGGGCCCGCGCAAGGTACCAAACTACACGGCGGATCAACCCCCAGAGACATGGGTGGAGAGCTATGAGATGGCCATGGAGATGCTTGATGTCGATGATGCGGCATGTGTGAAGTACTTCACCATGATGCTTGAAGGAACGGCCCGCACTTGGTTAAAAAGCTTACCGGCCAATTCTATCAGTTCATGGGCCCAATTACGTGCCCGGTTTATCAGTAACTTCAAGGATACATGTAAGAATCCTATGTCGATAGTGGACTTAGCTGCCTGTGTCCAGGAGGAAGGAGAATCGACGACTCATTGGGTGCGCCGGGTCTCACAGGTTCTGCATTCATCAGACCGCATCAACGCTGACACCGCGGTTATAACCCTAGAAGGCAATTGCTGGTTTGGGCCCCTAAAGCTGAAGTTAGGATGGATGAAGAGCCATTGCACTAACATGGGGACCCTCATGGCTGCCTTGGTAAAGTATGCTGATTCTGATAGTACCAAGGATCCCGAGTCTGATGATGAGAAGACAGGGAAGGGAAAGAAGAACAGCAACTCCAAAGGTCAGCAGCATCACTCGACAGGTAACGGTAGCGGAGGAAAGCGTAAAGAGGATGGCAACATGGACTTCGTGGCTAATACCAACGCGCTGGACAAGGGTCAGCGGCGCAAGGGTAAACCGCCGAATCGCAGTGGAGCGCCTAACCCTAACCCGGACCGCTTAAATTATCTATTGAACCAGCCCTATCCAAAGCATGGGACGAAGGAGGTGCCAGCAAACCACCTTTGGAAGGATTGCTTCATTATGCAGGAGTTCAAGAATTCTAATGCTTTCCGGTATGATCACGGCTCCGGCGGTGGCTCAAGATCCGGGCCGGGTTACGGTGGATGAAATTCCGGTTCAGGGTTTAATGGTAATCCAGGCGGACATAACAATCAAAATAATCAGAACAACCAGGGTGGTTACAAAGAGCAACAACAATAGTCGGGTTACCAGAGCAACCCAAAACAGTTGAATAGTGGGCAGTACCATGCCTTCACCACTAGCTTGGACAAGCGAGACCGGAAAGTTCAGAGGCGAGTCAACTCTGTTGAACCGGCCGTGCCCCGTTATCTGCGATGGTCTGAATAGCCAATCACATGGAGCAGAGAGGATCACCCTCCCCAGGTTGATAATTTGTGTCAGTTGGCTCTGGTGGTGGCGCCTCAGGTGGGAGGTTACAAGTTGACCAAGGTGCTCATGGATGGAGGGAGCAGCATTAATATCTTGTACTATGAGACCTTCCGTCGTATGGGACTAACAGATAAAAATCTCAAACCGTCCAATACGGTGTTCCACGGTGTGGTACCTGGCAACTCAGCATATCCTGTTGGTAAGATAGCTCTGGAAGTGGCTTTTGGAGATGATCATGATTCCAGGTCGGAAACATTAACGTTTGAAGTGGTGAAAATCCAAAGTCCATATCACGCCCTGTTTGGGGGACCGGCCTACGCCAAGTTTATGGCACGACCCTGTTATGTGTATTTGCAGCTCAAGATGCCAGGTCACAAGGGGACAATAACGGTTCACGGAAGCCGTAAAATTGCTTTGGAGTGCGAGGAAGGAGATGTGGCCTACGCAGAGTCGGTTTGTGCCACCGAGGAGCTGAAGTATTATAAGGACAATGTTGATCCGGCGGATATGACTCCATTAAAGAAGCCAACTACGGAGCATGATCCGGCCCTGAAGTTCAAATCGGCAGCTGAAACTAAGCTTGTTGACTTCGTGCCTGGCGATTCGTCCAAGCAGTTCAGCATCAGTGCCAATTTGGATCCAAAATAGGAAAGCGCGCTCATCGAGTTCATCCATGAGAATCGGGACATTTTTGCATGGAAGCCCTCTGACATGCCAGGTGTACCGAGGCAACTCGCTGAGCACACCCTTAATGTGGATCCTAAATACAAACCGGTGAAACAGTTCCTCCAGCGGTTTAACAAAGAAAGACGCAAAGCGATTAGAGAAGAGGTAGCCAGGCTCTTAGCAGATGGCTTTATTATTGAAGTTTTCCACGCTGAGTGGCTTGCCAATCCGGTGCTGGTCCTTAAGAAAAACGACACCTGGCGCATGTGTGTGGATTACACAGATCTTAATAAGGCTTGTCCAGCAGATCCTTTTGCCCTCCCCCGTATTGATCAAATTATTGATGCTACGGCGGGCTGTGAGCGTTTGAGTTTTTTCGATGCATATTCTGGCTATCATCAGATCAAAATGGCAGCTAAGGACCAGGAGAAGACGGCATTCATAACTCCCTTTGGAGCCTTCTGCTATGTGTCTATGCCCTTTGGGCTCAAGAGTGCCCAGGCAACTTATCAACGGTGTGTACAAAATTGTCTTCACAAGCAGATTGGCCGTAATGTACATGCTTACGTGGATGATATCGTGGTTAAGTCAAGGGAGAAGGATACTCTGGTTGACGACCTGAAGGAAACCTTTGATAACCTGCGGACGTACAAGATGATGCTTAATCTGGCCAAGTGTGTCTTGGGTGTACCGGCTGGCAAGTTATTGGGTTTTCTGATGTCCAACAGGGGAATCAAGGCTAATCCGGAGAAGATCACAACCATCACCTCCCTGGCTAAACCGAAGTGTATCAATGATGTTCAACGCCTGGCAGGCCGGATTGCCGCGATAAGCCGGTTTATCAGCCGCCTTGGTGAGAAGGCAATCCCTTTGTATCAGATGTTGAAGAAGACGGATCAATTCGTCTGGAGTTCTGCTGCTGATCAAGCATTTGAGGACTTCAAGCGGCAATTGTCCAATCCACCTGTGCTCGCCGCTCCCATTGACATGGAGCCGTTACTGCTATATGTTGCTGCTAATGCTCGTGCGGTCAGTGTGGCTATTGTGGTGGAGCGAAAAGAGGCAGGCAAGGAGCATCTGGTTCAACGTCCAGTTTATTATATCAGCGAGGTACTCATTGAGTCCAAGCAAAGGTATCCGCATTGGCAGAAGCTAGTATATGGAGTGTCCATGTTAATCATGTCAGATCGAAGATGGCATGTTAGTGCATTTTACAAATCCTGCAAACCAAACACGCCAGTAGTAGTGTTCAAAACTGCACGTAGGCACTAACTTGTTTTCTTACTTTGCAAATAAGATTAGGCCCAGTGGTGATACAATATAACAATCACGTCGAATTCCTAGATATGCATCTCACAAAAATTACTTTGAACTCCTACTGAGGGACCTTACCAGAGATTATATTCTCTAGGTTCTTTGTTGTCATAGCAAGGGTGCTGAAGGTAATGAGGTTAGCCCTACATTTATTTCGCAAAAATGAATGGTTTGTTGATCAGCACTGGTGGCTGCGGCAGAATGGAATAGGCTCCGAAAATGTTGAATTTCATTTTTGAACTTTAGATGACAAAGTAATCGGAAGTCATCGTGTCAACCCCATACATCACTTCTCAGTGGCTGACCCCTTTGCAAAAATTATGAGGTTTCAAAACCAGACTTAGAAGTGGTAATATTAGTTTGAACCTCTATGATATCCATGTTCAGCGGATCAGCACGAGCGTTTGCAGCTGATGAGCTGAACTTCATTTCTAATATCAGTTTGAACCTTATAATCTTTGAATTTGAGCCATATAACTCTTGAATTTGAACCTTGTAATATTTTGAGCTTTTGTGGTACAATCGTTGAAATGGCATCATATGAGACTCGTATATTGGTAGCACTATTTTGACCTTAATATGCAATGGTCTTAGATTTTATTAACCATTCTCGAATCTGTTTACCCTGTCGATCTCATAGAACATGATCTGTGTAGCTAACTCGACTGCGATCCTTGACATTATTGCACACAATTGGTTTCTTCAACCATGTGCCCTGTAGAGCGCATAATTAATTATCGCACTTGAATGTCCATCATCACCATTCTGTGTAACTTTGACCTCATCACCCACGGGTAAACTTATGACCGAAGTCATTCCACACACTTCATTTTTACAAAGCTTTTTGCCAATAAACGCCCATGATTTGTCTCTCTTCTAGCCAACGCGTTGCCAAACTAGCCGGGCGGGAAGCTTGCACGGTAACTTCGCGGTAGCAGGGGAACAGGCTCAGCGAAGATACATTTGCCGCCTCTTCGAGCCAACGCATGGTCAAACGAAACGCGTGTGGTGCGGTGTTGTCAAGCATGCATTGGAATCCTCTGCTATGAACGTCGTGACAAGACATGATGATTACATGTCGGCTGGGCCCCGTTTATTACAGCGGCCATTTAACCCTTGTGTATCTTCAATCTTCGATCGCACCCCACCATTACAAGAAGCACAACCACCACGACAAATTCTTAGAGGGTATCCTACGCGGCTCCAATGGCCCTCCGAGCGGCTGCCGACAATGAGAAGCAGTTCACCATGCACGCCATGGTGGACACTCACATAAGGTTCACAGAGCTCTCGGTGGTGTACACCAACAACCCGGTCTGGCTGGAGCACTCACTAGTACACGTCGGTCCTAAACAAACGGTTTTTAACCGCTTTCCGCGACGGCATTCGGAACAGTCGCCAAGTGAGTGTGGGTGATAGGGGGTCCTTCCCACACGACCCAGAATCCATTGGGGATATGCCCTCCTGGCACACATGCTCGGCAAAATGAGGTCATGTGCGACCGACGAGCGCTCAAATACATGAATACGTACAGTAGTGCTAAAAATACAATTATACGGCAAAATTGTTTCTGGTCGCAAGTACATCCCACACAGTCAGTCCCTGCTAAACGTTTCCGTTCATATATACATCCCACACAGTCGCTACAAGGAAAATGTTTGCGCAAGGTGGCGTAACGCAAACAGTTTTAAAAAGAATGTCGTGTGTGATTGTTCATTGATCCAACACGGTTTATTCTTAGAAATTGTGTGCTTTGCCTGAGGTCATCGCCCATGGTGTTTTCACATTAACCGTTTGCAATAGGAAAACCCAATTAGCAAGCTAATTGACCAATTAGTGGGCTAATTGCCCTATTATTAATAATCCATTTACTAATATAATTGATTCATATTAAGCACATAATATATTCCCTTTCCATATTAAGGAAGTAGGATTTCATAATTGAAATACATCGGAGTACAACATGATATAGCTTCAGCACTCAGCTACCCCATCGGAGTACAACTGCACCAGCAACAAGTTTCACATGCAACATCTAGAACCTTCCAAAATTAGCATCATAGATGGTACATAGAGAGATGCATCTCATCTGGAAAACTGTTGAAGTGGAAGGCGAATATTGAGCCTTCATTCATGTTGAAGGTCTTTGCAACTTTAGGCCAGTGCCTATGGATGATTGACCATCCATCCTTCGACCTCTTCAGGAACACTTCAATATTGAACCGTGGGTGTTGTATGAAAACTTTCCTCGCCTCTTGACCACAGAGGTGGTTTGAGAGGTAATCATCAGTGAACACTGAAAACAAGGATGTGCATAAATATATTCTCTATATTGGAAACGGGGTAAAGGAATAAAAAAGACAAGGTATAATAGTCAGTACCATCTTGTAAACCTTAGTGCTTCCCATTTTTTCCCTAAAACACATATAAGGTAGTTAGTCATCAGGTTAAATAAGGGTTCACATGCTATCAGTAAAATATGTTGATGAAAAATAAGCACATTGCAGATTCATTAGATTAATTCAAGCCACATGGAAAACCCATTTAACCAAACCAAGCATGACTAAGAACTAGGAAATATAGCACTTGTATATGTTTCTCATGTAGTAAGTGCAGCCAAATTTGATTTATTCCTCACATGGTATACAATAACAGAATGCAGCCACAACAATTGAACATCGCATTGCAGAATTGAACCAAGCAGTTAACTAAACACCACAACAAATGAAAGAAACGTTAACTGAGCACGACATTGCACTATATAAAATACTCCTAATAGAAAATCAGATAGTTAACCAAACTAAGCATGCTTAACAACATGGAAATAAAGAAATTGTATTTGTTTCTCATGTATTTTGTACAGCCAAATTCGATTTATTCCTCACATGGTATACAAGCCACAACAATTGAACCTCGCATTGCAGAATTGAACCAAGCAGTACTAAACACCACAATGAATGAACCAAACGTTAACTGAGCACCACATTGCACAATATAACAATACTCCTAATAGAATATCACATAGTTAACCAAACCAAGTGTTCTTAACAACTTGGAAATATAGTAATTGTATTTGTTTCTCATGTATTTAGTACAGCCAAATTCGATTTATTCCTCACATGGTATACAACAATAGAATGCAGCCACAACAATTGAACATCGCATTGCAGAATTGAACCAAGCAGTTAACTAAACACCACAACAAGTGAACCAAGCCACAACAAATGAACCAAGTAGTTAACTAAACACCAATTGAACAATATAACATACTCCTAATAGAAGATCGAATAGTTAACCAAACCAAGCATGCTTAACAACTTGGAAATATTACACCCTAAAGAATTGAACATCACATTTGCAGAATTGAACCAAGCAGTTAATTGAACACCACATTGCACGGCATATAGAACATATACACTATAGCAAAAGATTGCATAGTAAAAGTAGATAGCACAATTCACTAGAATTTGTTAAGGAAAGGCATTAGCTAGCAAACTGAACAAGGGTCCTTATAGTAAGCTAATAAGACAAACTACTCCTCATTGTCGGAGATATCAGTGACGATTGGCTCCTTAGACATGCAAGAGGGCAAGGCCTCGGCATCGTGGGAGCCCTCGTTGTAGTGGTGAGTTGCCTGAGCTGCTCCGGGCTCTCGAGATGAGGTAAGCATGTGCACGCTGAGAGAACACCTCATAGTCTTCATCAAAGGCACTAAAGGTGGCCTCGAGAAAACACCATGAACTGTCGTTTAAAGCAGCCAGCCGCATCGCGGCGTCGGCACGCGAGGCGTCAAAGGTGTCATCGACGGCGAGGTGCTCCTGTAAGATCTGGGGGTTGGCACGAATGGCAACCATTGCGACCTCATCCGCGCGTGTGGCCAGCATTTGCTTCTCTGCTACCAAATGCTCCTTGAAGTCCTGGCTATACTGCGTGCACCATGGCTTAGGCCAGTGCTTATTTGGTGGAGGGGTTGGGAATATTGGTGGAAAGTGTCGTGCGAGGCGTCAACGGTGGCCTCGACGGCGAGGTGCTCCTGTAAGATATGGGGGTTGGCATGAATAGCAGCCATTGCGACCTCATCTGCGCGTGTGGCCGCCATTTGCTTCTCCACTTCCAAATGCTCCTTCAGGTCCTGGCTATACTGCGTGCACAATGGCTTAGGCTAGTGCTTATTTGGTAGAGGTGTCGGGAATTTTGGTGGAAGGTGTCGCGCTCGCGCCGGCGGTCGGGGCATGTGGGATGTGGAAGGAGGAGGATGGGGGTCAGGTGTGGATTACCTGCCTGGATAGGTGAGGCCGAGCAGCGTGAAGCAGGGTCGCCGGCGAGGAGGAGCCGGCGCTGCAAGCAAGGAGTGAAGGATTCAACTTGGAAAAGAAGGCAAAAACAAGGGAAATGTGGCTTTTGGTACGGGGGAGGGGGTGGGGAGGTAGATATTTCCGCGGAAGCCGAAAATTTGGAATCGCTTCAGCCAAAAAATTGGTGCGCAAAGTGTCGTCAAACAAGGTCCCTTATTCAGATATGGTCCAAAGATATTTTATGCTACATCTCATAAGGTTGGTTATAAGAAACTGTGTGGGATCTACTTGATTTTTCGTCTTGATTTGAACTACATATTGGGGTCATAGCGGCCATGGACGGTGTTTGAATGGCTAGACCTTTTATCTGTAGTGAGCATGCAACTATATTTGTGTCATAAAATAATTGGAATTATTCATGGTTCGTTTGGACATTTTTATGCATTAAGTGAGTTTTCAATGCATTTATGTGCATAATTCAAATTTGATCTACATGCACATGCTCCAGTGCATATAAATTGGTTGAAGAATCAAATCTTTGTCCTTGGGTGCATGCTTATGTCCCATAAAATAAATGGGATTGAATTTCAAACACCAGGGCACCGTTGATTGCCAGCAAAACATTGAGATGCCTGGTTTTTAAATTCTAGTAAATCCAAAACTCGTTTGGAATTCATAAAACTTGGCATGCTATCATGGAGCGGCATCAACATGCCGTGGTAAATTTTTTGTCCCATTTTGGGCAGGTTTGGGTATATGCTTCTCACAGACCAGAGCTTCTCACAATAATCATGATGGTTTCAGTAGGGAATGCCCCACCTTTGGGGACGAAATGATATCCATTGCTTCTTATTCCTTTCAAAAAAAATCTCGTGTCAACATAGAACAACAGGAGTGTTATGTTATTTTTTCTGATTTTTCAAGGTTCGTTTGGACATTTTTATGGACTAACTGAGTTTTCAATGCATTTATGTGCATAATTCAAATTTGAACTGGATGCACTTCTCCGGTGCATATAAATTGGTTGAAAAATCAAATCTTTGTCCTTGGGTGCATGCTTAGGTCCCATGCAAGAAATGGGAATGAATTTCAAGCACCAGGGCACCGTTTATTGCCGGCAAAACATTGAGATGCCTGGTTCTTAAATTCTAGTGAATCCAAAACTCGTCTGAAATTCATGAAACTTTGCATGCTATCATGGAGCGGCATGAAATATGCAATGGTAATTTTTTCCCATTTGGGGCAGGTTTGGGTATACGCTTCTCACAAAAAAGAGCTTCTCACAACAAGCATGATGGTTTCGGTAGGGAACACCCCACCTTTGGGGATGAAACAATATCCATTGCCTCTTATTGCTTTCAAAAAAATTCTCATGTTAACACAGAACAACATGAGTGCTGTGTTATTTTTTGTGATTTTTCGGGGTTCGTTTGGGCATTTTTATGCATTAAATGAGTTCTCAATGCATTTATGTGCATAATTCAAATTGTAACTACATGCACATGGTCCGGTGCATATAAATTGGTTGAAAATCAAATCTTTTTCCTTGGGTGCATACTAAGGTCCCATGCAAGAAATGGGAATAAATTTCAAACACCAGCGCACCCTTGATTGCCGACAAAACATTGAGATACCTAGTTTTCAATTTCTAGTAAATCCAAAACTCGTCTGAAATTGATGAAACTTGGCATGCTATCATGGAGCGGCATCAACATGACGTGGTAAATTTTTTGTTCCATTTTGGGCTGGTTTGGGTATACGCTTCTCACAAACCAGAGCTTCTCACAACAAGCGTGATGGTTTCGATAGGGAACGCCCCACCTTTGGGGACGAAACAATGTCCATTGCCTCTTATTGATTTCATATTTTTTCTCATGTCAACATAGAACAACAGGTGTGTTGTGTTATTTTTTGTGATTTTTCGGGGTTCGTTTGGACATTTTATGCATTAAGTGAGTTTTCAATGCATTTATGTGCATAATTAAAATTTGAACTACATGCACATGCTCCGGTGCATATAAATTGGTTGGAAAATCAAATCTTTTGTCCTTGGGTTCATGCTTAGGTCCCATGCAAGAAATGGGAATGAATGTCAAACACCCTGCCACCGTCACTTGGCCACAAACATTGAGATGCATGGGTTTTAAATTCTAGTAAATCCAAAACTCGTCTGAAATTCATGAAACTTGGCATGCTATCATGGAGCGGCATCAACATGACAGGGTAAATTTTTTGTCCCATTTGGGGCAGGTTTGGGTATATGCTTCTCACAAACCAGAGCTTCTCACAACAGGCATGATGGTTTCGGTAGGGAACGCCCCACCTTTGGGGATTAAACGATATCCATTGCCTCTTATTGCTTTCAAAAAATTTCTCGTGTCAACATAGAACAACATGAGTGTTGTGTTATTTTTTGTGATTTTTCGGGGTTCGTTTGGACATTTTTATTGATTAATTGAGTTTTCAGTGCATTTATGTGCACAATTGAAATTTGAACTACATGCACATGATCCAGTGCATATAAATTGGTTGAAAAATCCATTCTTTGTTCTTGGGTGCATGCTTAGGTCCCATGCAAGAAATGGGAATGAATTTCAAACACCAGGGAACCATTGATTGTCGGCAAAACATTGAGATGCCTGGTTTTTAAATTCTAGTAAATCCAAAACTCGTGTGAAATTCATGAAACTTGGCATGCTATCATGAAGCAGCACCAACATGTCGTGGTAAATTTTTTGTCCCATTTTGGGCAGGTTTGGGTATACGCTTCTCACAAACCAGAGCTTCTCACAACATGCATGACGGTTTCAATAGGGAACGCCCCACCTTTGGGGATGAAACGATATCCATTGCCTCTTATTGCTTTCAAATTTTTTCTTGTGTCAACAACAACAGGAGTGTTGTGTTATTTTTTGTGATTTTTGTGGTTTATTTGGACATTTTTATGCATTTAGTGAGTTTTCAATGCATTTATGTGCATAATTCAAATTTGAACTTCATGCACATGCTCCGGTGCATATAGATTGGTTGAAAATCAAATCTTTTGTCCTTGGGTGCATTCTTAGGTTCCATGCAAGAAATGGGAATGAATGTCAAACACCCTGCCACCGTCACTTGGCCGCAAACATTGAGATGGCAGGTTTTTTAATTCTAGTAAATCCAAAACTCGTCTGAAAATCATGAAACATGGCATGCTATCATGAGACATGCCATTGTAAATTTTTTGTCCAATTTTGGGCAAGTTTGGGTATATGCTTCTCACAATCCAGACCTTCTCACAACAAGCATGATGGTTTCAGATAGGACACCCGTATGCAAAGTGAGAGCGGGATTTGTGCATCTCTTGAACACTAGCGGTTCTTTTGGATGACACGTGTGAACCACTTACAAACAATTTGGTGCGTCCATCTGTCATATTGGGTATGTTGCCATTTGTCAAACTAGAAAGATTGACATTTGTTGATCTAGTAACATTGCCATTTGCTAACCTTGTAACACTGCAATTTGTCAAAATATGAAGCTAAAAATCAGTAGCAATATCTAATTTTTGCAACTAAAATTCAATTATTAAGCATAGATGGATGCGAGGAGGCGTGCTTAGCCAGGCGTGCAGCGGGTGGCGCAGTACTATTCGATTTGATAGCGGGCAGCGCAGTTCCTAATATGGCTTTAATGCAGACGAGGGAGAGGGTAGATGTTCCCGAAATGTTGAATGGTCAATGATGCATCCTCCTTCAATTAGCACCGTGTGAATGCATGAGCGAAGTAATGGGAGGACCGAGAAAAGAGAGGCAGCACGATGTCAATGCAATGCAGTTTGCACTCATATAAAGGCGCCCCTCCATTCCAATGCATCTACCACATCGTACGCACCGAAGCATCTGCCTAAGCACCTACACTAATAAGCACAAAAGTGCCCACTCCAGACCCATGGCGCCCATGCGCGCAAGTAGCCAGCGGCTGTGCCAGATGGTCCACGACGCCGGCCTGCGGCATGGCTCCATGGATCATCTCCATAGAGTGTTGGCGACTGGCTGGTGGATGGCCGTCATCGACGCCAGCCACGACTCTCAGTTGGACCAAATGATCGTTCGCACCACCAACAGGTTCGCCGTCATCAAGAAGCTCGCGGACGACATCGCCATACTCCTCAATCCCGCGCGCCCGAGCTCCTCATTGCCTGCCACCCTAATTGGCCTTCATGGTTGGAACCTGTTTCAAGCACTAGTGGCCCTACGAATGCCCGTCGACGCCATGAAGAATGTCCACCTGGAGGTCGTGCTCGCCGCGAGGCGCCTCCCCCTACAAGAAATAGTCAACCTACACATCCATGTGTATGAGCGAATCGTGTACATAGGTATCTACAAGGCCAGTGAGGACGCTACGACGTTGGCCTTCTTCAGCCGGCTGGAAGCCTTGGATGCCTTTGTTCAGAAGCACCTTGACCTCGCCACAAAAGCCGCCACTCCTTAGCCGCCGGTCGGTAGCCCGGCCGACGCACTAAGTTGAGGGGGAGGAGGTCGTACGTTGATGGATGCATCTTTATTCTCGCCTCCTGTACCCACCACTGCGATCGCATCATCGTGGCCTTTATTCTTATTTTGCTATTGCATTCTTGTTCCAGTCAATACAAACATGTGCGATTCATTTGCTCAATACAGACATGTCCGTTCCAGTCTTATTTTGGTTGGTTTGAATTAAGGTATATCCCGCTGTTAGGCACCGCAGCGCGCTGTGCTTGCCATTAGGCGCCGCGACGCACTCTACTCGCATCCGTTGGCGCGCTCGGCTTGTGGAAAACTTTTCCTTGCGTGTTCAACTGCTATATGCGGATTGCTCTGCTCGCATCCCTCCGCGCGTGCTCTGCCAGCGGTTGGGCGTGCGCATGATCACGTCGGGGGCCCCATATGCAAGCGGTTGCGCCGCGTGCATTCCCAAGCGATGAAGTTACGTGCGGTATGTTCGAGTTACGCGCTGCAAATTAGAACTGCCATCAGGGCCTGCCAATATTCTTGGCCGTCCGGCTTACCCTTTAATTCCCATAGCCATGATAACCTTAGTCTCTTCAACCTTTCAATCCCGCCCCACAACACAGTAAGCACACCCACAATGACACATAGAGAGGGGATGTCCGGCGGCGCTCCAATCGAGTTCGGTGAGCATAGAGTGGAGACCCACGTGAGGGAGACGGATCTCTCGGTGGTGTACACCATCGACACGGCCGTGGTGGACGACTACATAAACATCGTTGAGTAGTTGCTTGCTGGAGACAAGTACAAGGTGGTTGGCATCGACCTCCAGTACACCGGCGGTCGTCCTGGCATAGCTCAGAAGGTTGCCTTCGCCCAGTTGTGCGTGCGCCATCATGTCCTCATATACCACTACTGCATGGCCACAGAGCCTTGCGACCATTTTAACAGGTTTGTCAACAGCACTAACTACAAGTTCGCCATGGTGGATACCACCAATGATGTAAAAGCGCTCAGTGTTAGGGGCTTGGCCTGCAAGAACCTTATCGAAATCCATGACCACTACAGGGTCCGGAGCAGCATGAAGAAGGACTCCCTGGTCGAACTCGCCTCGGCCATTGTCGATCCCTACTACGAACAGATGAAGCAGAATGCCGAGAGAACAAGTCCCGTATCCTGGCAACGGGACTGGATGCACCAACTGGATGAACCTCACCTCAGGTTCGCGGCCAAGAGTGTGTACACATGCTACGAGATGCACAGGCGGATCGTTGACATGAGGAAGTGCCTCATTACCAAAATCGACGAGGCCGGATCGAGCCACAAGCAGAGCAAGCATCACAAGAAGTAGATGATGATCAGATGATCATTTATGCTAGTTAATCATGCATGTAATATATAGTTTTCTTTATTGTGAAAATGTCATGTGTGTAGGAGCCACCTATGTAATTTTGCATGTAATAGTTTACTTTTGGTGTGTCCAAATTCCATGGTTGTAGTAGCCACGTATGTAAGTGGATGTTTAATTTGGTTATGCAAGCATCTCCTTGTAAGTGTGTGTGTGTGTGTGTGTATGTCGTTGTCCTATATGCAATCCCATCGCACAACCCACATGTCTTGTTAAGTTGAACCATTTCTGTTCTCTTGTGTCAACGCAAACAATTCATCTGAGTGAACCGCATGCCATATATCGCACGCACCTTGATCTGGCTGGCTATTTATTTTGTGTTGCCTAATAACAAACAGTTCATCCGAGTGAACCGTATGTTGTATATCGCACACACCTTCATCTGGCTCCCCGTTTCTTTTGTTTTGCCTAATCACAAACAGTTCATCCGAGTGAACCGTATGCTGTGTATGGCACACGCCTTCATCTGGCTGCCTGTTTCTTTTGTTCCTCCTCATCGCAAATAGTTAATTGAATTGAATCGTATGCCCTTCATCGCACACGCAACTATAATCTGAATCGTGTTTGATGCATTCTCCATCGCAAACATTTTGCACCTTTTTTACAGTTGTCATACACCACCGTTTGTGATTATTGCATCGCACACAGTTTCTCGAAGGGTCTTTGATCGTAGTGTCGCGTTAGCAGCATCCTGCAGTAGTGACTCCATCCACATCATGAAGCTATTGCTTGCCGAGGATAAGTACAAGGTGGTTGGGTTCGACCTTGAGTACACCTGCGCTCGTTTCGGGTCTCCTCCCAAGGACGCCATCGCCCAGAGGTGTGTGCGCAACCACATCCTCGTCTACCACTACTACCTGGCAACAAGGCCTTGCGAGCGTTTCGCTAGGTTTGTCAACAGCCCCCACTACATGTTCGCTACGGTGGACATCACCAACAATGTAAAGGTGCTCAAGAATTCGGGAATCGCCTGCCAGAATCTTGTCGACATCCGGGGCCAATACAAGATCTGGGGCAGCAAGGACCATGAGAAGGACTCACTTGTTCACCTCGCTGACGCCATCAACAACCCCTACTACAGAGATGAAGGATTTCTGCAACAAGGACAAGCATGTCTGGCACTCGCCCTAGATGAAGAAACTTGACAAAGCTCACATCATGTATGCAACCAAGGAGGCGTACACGAGCTATGACATGTACAGGCGGATCGTTGACATGAGGAAGTGCCTCCTTCCCCAAAACAGCCAGTGTCAGTGTCAAAACCGGCGAATCTCGGGTACGGGGTCCCGAACTGTGCGTCTAGGATCGATGGTAACATGAGACAGGGGACACGATGTTTACCCAGGTTCGGGCCCTCTCTATGGAGGTAATACCCTACGTCCTGCTTGATTGATCATGATGAATATGAGTATTACAAGAGTTGATCTACCACAAGATCGTACTGGTTAAACCCTAGAAGCCTAGCCTGTATGACTATGGTTATGAATATATCCTTTCCGGACTAACCCCTCCGGTTTATATAGACACCAGGAGGGGAATGTAGGGTTACATAGAGTCGGTTACATAAGAAGGAATCTTCATAGTCGGTTATCAAGCTTGCCTTCCACGCCAAGGAGAGTCCAATCCAGACACAGGAACAGTCTTCGGCCTTCATGCCTTCACAGCCCATCAATCCAGCCCATGGATAACAGGCCGGACGCCCGAGGACCCCTTAGTCCAGGACTCCCTCAGTAGCCCCTAAACCTGGTTTCAATGACAAGGAGTCCGGCGCACAGATTGTCTTCGGCATTGCAAGGCGTGTACCTTTCTATCCGAACTTCAAGATAGTCTTCGGATTCGATGATAGTATCCGGACCTGTCACACACACCATAGATAATCGCAGAGAGAATATATTTTTACACGAGTCTAGTCTGCTGACAGCTTTTTACAATATGACATCACGTCTGTCCGGTCATAATTTCGAACCGTTTTTCGTCTGCCGCTCCATGTTTTGAGATGTGGGTGCCATTGGCACGTCTTGTTGAAGCAGAGATCGTGTCCCCTTATTACAGGATTCTCATCAATACGGACATGGGTAACCCAACCGTGCCATTTATACAGCCCTTGGGAGTAGGCAAATCTTAAGGCGAGTGAGGAGGTGTTTAATATTCACTGCCTTTATATGGGGATAAGGATTCCCTCTTCCTCTCTCACGCCCTCTCTCTGTCTCCGCCTTTCCAATCTCGAGCTCCAGCACCCAAGTTCTCATCTCCTTTCCACTCAAGCAATCATGTCTGGATCCGGAGGTCAAGGCAAGTGGATGGTCTCCTCTGTCAAGGAGGAGGACATTACTGAGCTTCGGGTGGCCAGATACTTGGCGAAGGAGATCACTCACCGCTTGTCGACCGAGGGACAAGTTGTCCCCACGCCGAAGTCCACAGGGAGGGTAGTGTTCATCCCCCATTTCTTCAGTGGGCTAGGGTTTCCACTCCACCCTTTCGTCTGCGGGCTGATGTATTATTGCGGGATAGATTTCCATGATCTGTCCCCGAATTCCTTCCACAACATCTCGGCGTTTATCGTCGTGTGTGAGGCCTTCCTCCGCATCCAACCCCACTTCAGGTTGTGGCTCAAAGTCTTTAACGTGAAGCCGAAAGTGGTGGATGGCCAGCACACAGAGTGCGGAGGAGCCATCGTGAGCAAGCTGTCCAACGTCTCCTGGCCCAAAGGTAATTTTGTGGACACAGTAAAGGAGTGGCAGAAGCAGTGGTTCTACATCACAGAACCTTGCGGCACCACCTGGGCCGCAGTTGCCGAATTCCGCTTCGGCGCTCCCATGCGACTAACCTCCTGGGTCGAGAAGAGTCCGAACTAGTGTTCACCTGACGAGCTAATAGCGCTGTAGATGCATGTTCAAAGCATGGTAACCAAGAACGTCAAGCTCGTTGATGTGATCCAGGTGATGCTAGTTCACCGGATCCTTCCGTGTCAGCGCCGAAGCCGCCCTCTGTGGGAGTTTAATCCGAAGAAGCACCAGACCCTGGTGAGGCTCTTCGAGACCACTCACGAAGGTGCATGGAAGTTGCTCTTTAAGTGCAATGAGAAACCGCCGGCTGCAGATTCAGATCAAGGGCACAACGCTATACGCCTCGCTAGCAAGGTATGTCATCTTTGATGCATTCTCCACTTGTTTGTCTCAGGGATGATGCCTGAGCTTTTATTGTTTGCTTTTTTAGGACTGGACGGAGAGGGCGAAGCGGATCCAATGTCCGACCCCGCTGCCCAAAGAACCGATCATCCCACATCTGGCGAAGATGCTGGCGCCGGTGCCCTATAAGGCGCTAGAGAAGAAGGCCAAGAAGAAGGCCAAGGGGGCCAAGAGTGGCCCCCATCGCAAGGGCACTTCGGACGTGACGACCGAAGACGACGAATCTCATTCCTCTGTCCCTGAGGACATTGGCTAGGAAGAGGAGGAGGAGGAAAACAACCCTACCCTTGAGGAGCGGAGGAAGAAAAGGGCGGCTTCGGTGCATCTCGAGGCGGAAACGCTCAAGAAGGGGAAGGGTGTCCCCACGCTTAATACGGCATGGGACGTTGACAGCAGTCTGAAACACGCCCCTACACTAAGCCCCAGGCCACATCATAAGTGACATGGCTCGCTCATGCGCACATCCGGCCCTTTCTCTTCATTATTTTGACATAGTTAACTATACTATTGCAGTCTGGCCCGCGACCTTATCCAACGATCCTCATCTGGAGGTTCGTTGGCTCCATCGGAGATGGCGAGCATGTCGCCACCGCCTGCTTATTCCCTCGGGGCCAGGGATGACATCGAGAAGATTCAGTATGCCAAGAGTGGACTGAAGAAGCCTGCAGCAGCCTGTTGACAGGTTTCGAGGTAAGAAAGAAAAAAACCCATGTAGACAGTAGCCCATGAGACGTTCGGCAAGAAGAACCGGATAGAGGATCACTCTTTTGTTATAGGAGACTAACGCAATATGTATGAATAAGCAGGCGTCGATGTTGGCCGCAACCTCGCATACCGCCGAAGTCTCTGAACTGAGACAGAGGCTGGATCGGACCGAGAACGAGCCCGGCGAGGTTAAGGTTCGGCTCCAGGACAAGCAAGGTGAGTGACGACTTGCTGTGTGTTCGGAAAGGATAGGCGCTGCATATTGACCGTAGTGTCATAATATGTGTAGGAGCCACGACCGAGGTTGAGGCCCTAAGGAAGGCCCTAGGAGAGGCCGAGGAGAAGGCTGTCGAGCAGCAAGCTGCCCGTAAGAAGCTCAAGGCTCGGGTCAAAGAAGTCCAGCAGGAGCTCCAAGATGCGGTCAAGAAATGCGAAGCCTTGGAGCATGATCCGTCGGTTCAAGGGACCGAACTCTCCAAGGCTCGTTAGAGTGCGGAGACCGCACGGAATGAGGCCCAGGCCGCCCTCCAGGAGATCCAAGAGGCCAAGAAGATCACGACAGGTAAGGCATTTAAGATGCAAAGCAAGTATGCAGAGAAGCAGTACCTTTTACTAACCCAGGTTCGGAGTTCCCCAGGGGCTTTTGCGGATTTACCACGCAGTGTATCAGATGTCGCGGAGTTCTATCGAGCCGAAGGAGGGGGTTCTACGGAGAAGCTATTCTGGTCGTAGTATGCGGCGCCAGAGCATCCCGTGTCCTTCACCGATCAGCTGAAACAGCTGGTGGAGCTGCATAGGGTGGCCGAACTAGCCATTAAGTATTTGATAATCCGGCTATGGCCAGCCGAAGCTATGCCAAGCAGCTACTTCGGACTCGTGAGGCGGATGGTGAACGCCTGTCCTCTGCTGGACGTCGTCAAGTGCTCGGCCTGCATTGAAGGTGCGCGCATGGTCATCGCCTGTTGCAAGATGTGTTGGGCAAAGATGGACATCGTCGAGGTGACTAGAGGGCCACCGGAGGGCAAGGAGCACCGCACACCCGAATGGTATTTTGTGAATGTCCAGGAGAGGTCTCGCCTTGCGGCAGCACAATGTTCGCAGAACATTGTATTTGAATAAATGTATTCATGTTGCCTTTGCCTTGTATTATGAAAACAAAGCCTGTTTTGTAATGTAATTTTGTTATGCTTTTAATTGTTTCCTCCTGTGCGGCCATGTTGTATGTAATCTGAGGGTTGGCCAGTCGTCGGCTTCTGCCCTCACGTAGGTAGTACGGAGGTGTTCGGGATGGAATCTAAACAATCTTGACCCAATTATATGGTCCTTGAAGAAGTTGTTTAGCACACCGAACAAGGCAATCAGACTGTACGGCTTAAATGCCCTCACTTAGCCATAGGAGTTTTATAATAAAGCGTGGGTGCAACCCCTGGTTCGAACCAGAGTGTTGTCAGCATCTGATCGGGAAGTGCCGATCTTTCGCATAATGCGGAAAAAATCTCCAACGATTTTTAACCCTCGAACAGCTGACCGGCTCTCGCCGTATCATGACAGTCCGTTTTCGGCATTCTCTACCGAGGCGCTCATCTGGCCAAGGCCAGTGCACAATCGTAGAAGTTCTCCCTTTACCACCTTAGCCGATTTAGCGGAGCGTAGGGTAGCAAGCACACGAGCCGGGCAACCCAACTATTGACCAAAGACATGATTTGGAGCCAATGCATATAAGGGTAAATTCGGGTCGCCGAACTTATCTTTAAGGATTGTTTGGACTTTGTTGCTGTATCATGGGGCGATGGGGAGGCCCTGGCAAATATGAAGCCTACCAAAGTGTACGGTTGCTAGGAAATAAGTAATTTAAAGAAAAAACAGAAGGAGAGCAGAGATAGGATCTGGGACCCTTGAACTTGGATCATGAACTATTTCCATTATAGTTGGGCTAATGCGTCCAAGCACATTGGTACAAAATAATGCAATAAGCAACCGGCTATTTCACCTGCCATAATCGAGGGCAAGCTGTGCGTGGGTCCTGAAAACAGTTAGCCTCTAGGGCTTCCCATGTACGCCTGTGCTCCGTATCAATCCGGTGTGTTTATCCTTTGACATGATCATTAATCAGGCCGTCAAAGGAGCCCCCCATAGGAGAAACCTAAAACAAGGGAAAAGGAGATAGTAAAGTGATATGTGCGTCCGAGATCGGTCTAGCCGAACCGTAGATCCTGGGATAGCTTGTGCCTCCGTCGATGCCCATTGAATTTTGAGTGTGTAGTTTTGTACGCGTGGTATGAATGCCACTACCTCATCGGGATTGGGATGGAGGCCAAATTGCTCATCGAGCTCTTGAAGAGCTGCGCTGTCCTGTTGTAGTGTAGTCCGGACCCTCTTAAGGATGTCCAGGGGCTCGGCAGCCAGACTATGATGCTGCTTGAGAAGGCCGCTTTGTACCTCTGCTGCTAGGGCGGCAGTGTGCTCCTTTGTCCGGAGGGAGCATTCTGTATTTCCGTTGACTGTTATGAAGCCGCGCGGACCGGCCATCTTATGTATTTTGTGCTAGGGTGGCACTGCGTTGAATCTAGCAAATGCGGTTCGTCCGAGCAGTGCGTGGTAGCCGCCGTGGAAGGGGACGATATCGAAGATCAACTCTTCGCTTCGGAAGTTGTCCGGAGAACCGAAGACCACCTCCAGCGTGATTGGGCATGTATAGCGGGCCTCTATGCCTGGTATGACTCCTTTAAAGGTAGTCTTTGTTGGTTTGATTCGTGAGGGGTTAATGCCCATCTTCCGAATTGTGTCCTGATAAAGCAGGTTGAGGCTGCTACCACCGTCCATCAAGACTCGTGTTAGGTGAAACCCATCGATAATTGGGTCGAGCAGTAGTGCTGCTGAACCGCCATGGCGGATACTAGTTGGGTGATCTCGATGATCGAAGGTGATTGGGAACGACGACCATAGATTGAATTTTGGGGCAACTGGCTCTACTGCCTAGACGTCCCTAAGTGCTCGCTTGCGCTCCCTTTTGGGGATGTGTGTAGCATATATCATGTTCACTGTTTTGACTTGAGGGGGAAATTTCTTCTTCCCCCCAATGTTTGGCTGCCGGGGCTCTTCGTCCTCATCCTCACTTTGTGATCCCTTTTCTTTGTTTTCGGTATTTAACTTGCCAGCCTGTTTAAAAACCCAACAGTCTCTGTTGGTATGATTGGCTTGTTTATCTGGGGTACCATGTATCTGGCACAGACGATCGAGTATGTGATCCAGGCTGGATGGTCCCTCACTGTTCCTTTTGTAGGGCTTCTTTCGCTGGCCGAACATGGAGCCGCTGAATCCGGCGTTAACGATGGTGTCATCGGTGTTGTCTCCGTTCCTTCGGTGTTTGTGTCTATTGCGCCGGAGCTTGCCGGTGCTGTTTTTGGCCTCGGAGGGGCCTGTCTTGCTGGCTGTGTTTTTGCTACGAGCCAGCCAGCTGTCCTCACCTGCGCAAAAGCGGGTCATGAGTGCCGTAAGGGCTGGCATGGACTTCGGCTTTTCTAGGCCAAGGTGGCGTGCTAGCCATTTGTCACAGATGTTGTGTTTAAAGGCCGCTAGGGCTTCGGCATCCGGACAGTCAACGATCTGGTTCTTTTTGGTTAGGAATCTAGTCTAGAATTTTCTGGTTGATTCTCCAGGTTGTTGAACTATGTGGCTTAAGTCATCGGCATCGGGTAGCTGGACATATGTACCTTGGGAGTTGTCAAGGAAGGCTTCTTCCAAGTCCTCCCAAATGCCGATGGAATTTTCGGGTAGGCTATTTAGCCAGTGTCAAGTTGGCCCTTTGAGCTTTAGTGGGTGGTATTTGATGGCGTGGAGGTCGTCTCCATGAGCCATGTGGATGTGGAGAATAAAGTCCTCAATCCATACAGTGGGATCGGTTGTTCTATCGTATGATTAAATATTGACGGTCTTGAATCCCTCGGGGAATTCGTGATCAAACACCTCATATGTGAAGCAGAGAGGGTGTGTGGCGCCTCTATATCAAGCCACATCACAGCGTACCTCCGATGAAGTCCGTCTGCGGTTATCGGCCCGAGTGTGACTAGGTTTGTCACGTCTGAATAGGTAGTCGTCATCTTGAGTCAGGAAGCGTCCTCGCGATCCGTAGATTGATCTGGTGTGTCCTGCTCTACTGTCCAGATCCTGCCGAAGGTCGTATGTCTGGTCCCGAGCTATTCTGTCCCTGTTTTTGCGAGGTGGTGGGGTTGGCTGTTCTTCGGCCTGAGTTGCCGATTTATCCCGACCGTGGGGTGGTCGGTCCGCCGCACTATCCCGACCACACGGTGGTCGGTCCGCCTTGCGTCAGGGATGTATGGCATCTGGTGCCTCCTCATCGAACTGAGGTAGCAGTCTGTGCTTTGGGTAACTCTTGACTGGGCGCTCAAGGCCGTATTCTTCAGCTGCTGCTGCTTCTTCTTGAGGCTTCTTGCAGTGGCTATTAGCTAGCGCTTGAAGCGCCCCTTCTCGAGGGGTGCCTCAGGCACTATGAATTCCTCATTGCCGAGGTTCTCATCATCCTCGGAGACTGGACGATAACTATCATAATCTGGGTCATTGGGCATGGCCTGTTTATCAAGGTTATCTTGCCCGATGTCTTGTTCCTCCTGTTCGGATGCAACCCCGACAAGGTCTTCATTGTTTTCGATGTCGCCCAGAGTACTATTTTCTCCGGTGCCAGTGTTGCCATCTTCTGAGCGACGAGGCTTAGAGAGGCGTTTAGGGCGTCGGCGCTTGGACTGTGTCTCAGAAGGTTTATTCGCAACTGGATCTCCTTTGTCATTGTCGCTAGCTTTTTTAGGTGTGTTAACCATGTACACATCGTACGAAGAGGTGGCCGTCCAACGTCCAGTATATGGTGGGTCTTGGCCTTGCTCCTTGTCGGCATCATCATCCATACCGTCAATGTCTTCGGAGCCATAATGAAGCACGTGGGTTAAGTCCTCGATAGTGGCTATGAAGTGGGTGGCGGCTGGGAAGCGAAATTCCCCATCATCAGCCTCTGGCTCGAACCGAACATAGTTCGGCTGTGAGTCCTTCTCCAAGGACAAGTTCTTTAAAGAGTTTAGCACATCACCCAAAGGTGAGTGCTGGAAGATGCCTGCGGCGCTAAATTCGAAAATCAATAACCGATCCAGCTCGGTGTCCGCATGTGTGCCTGGTCCGGAACTTATAGCCGGAGACGAGTCCGGAGTTCTATTGACGCAAATATTGTGGGGTGCCGAGCCCGTGTGCGGCTCCAACGCCGCGGACTCTATGGCCTCGGATCGCATGATCTGCTCCGGTTCTAAGGTTGTTGGAGCAAAAGGAACCATCTCCTGGATGTGATCCGATGACAAATTTAAGTCATGTTCATCGGGGCGAGAGGGAGCGATCGCTGCGGTCTCAAATCCATTGAAGATCAAGTCTCCACGGATATCCGCGACGTAGTTCATGCTTCCAAATTTGACCTGGTGGCCAGGGGCGTAGCTATCGATCTGCTCCAGATGGCCAAGCGAGTTGGCCCGCAGTATGAAGCTGCCGAACACGAAAATCTGTCCAGGGAGGAAGGTTTCTCCATGGACAGTGTCACTATAGACGATTGGAGGGGCCATCTAAACTTTCATTAACGGCATAGTGGAACTCTCAATGAAAGCACCAATGTCGGTGTCAAAACCAGCAGATCTCGGGTAGGGGGTCCCGAACTGTGCGTCTAGGATCGATGGTAACAGGAGACAGGGGACACGATGTTTACCCAGGTTCGGGCCCGCTCTGTGGAGGTAACACCCTACATCCTGCTTGATTGATCTTGATGAATATGAGTATTACAAGAGTTGATCTACCACGAGCTCGTAATGGCTAAACCTTAGAAGCCTAGCCTGTATGACTATGGTAACGAATATATCCTTTTCGGACTAACCCCTCCGGTTTATATAGACACCGGGAGGGGAATCTAGGGTTACATAGAGTCGGTTACATAAGAAGGAATCTTCATAGCTGGTCGCCACGCTTGCCTTCCACGCCAAGGAGAGTCCAATCCGGACACAGGTACAGTCTTCGGCCTTCATGTCTTCACAGCCCATTAGTCCGGCCCATGGATAACAGGCCGGACGCCCGAGGACCCCTTAGTCTAGGACTCCCTCAGCCAGGGATCAAGCCGGAAGTAGAGCAATGACACGCATCATCTCAACAATAAGTAGATGATTAGATCCTTGTTTGTCCTAGTTTATTATGCATGTAATTGCTTGCTTTGGTGTGTGGAAATGTTATGTGTGTAGTCACTTGTGTAATTGTATGCTTAATTTGGTTTTGCAATACTGTCTTTTTAAGTATATATGTTGATGCTCTGTAGATAGAGAAAATCACATCGCACACGGACTAAAGAATGGAACCCGTCGGTGATGATTTCATCAATCACTGACAATTGTATGCCAGTAGTCGTTTCCTCACAACACACATGGCTTGTTAACAGAAATCATCTGTGTTGTTATCGGTCTTCCCACTCATTCCCGATTCCAGGCTTGTTTGCCGCATATCACACACATCTTGTTAAGTTGAACCGTTTCTGTTCTCTTAGCTCAACGCAAACAGTTCATCCGAGTGAACTATATGTTATATATCGCACACACCATCATCTAGTTAACCGTTTCTATTGTTCCGCCTCATCACAAATAGTTTATCTGAGTGAACTGTATGCCATGTAGCGCACACGCCTTCATCTGACTGCATGTTCCTTTTGTTTCGCCTCATCCCAAACAGATCATTGAACTGAACCGTATGTCCTTAATCGCACATGTAACTAAAATATGAACTGTGTTTGATGTATCCTTCATCGCAAACGTTTTGCATCTTTTTTACGGTTATTTTACATCATCGTTTGCGATGAATGCATCACACATAGTTTCCTCAAAGGGCCTCTGTTCGTAGTGTCGCGATAGCAGCATCCTGCAGTAGCGGTATTTTTCATCATCTATTGGAGATGCTATTAAAATCCCACTTGAGATTAACGATGTCTGTCTTGTACTACTTCAAGCTCGACGTCTTATGGCTTGCCGGCGCTCCTCCAACGATGAAACCATTCATCACAACAGAGTAGTGCCTTGGATGCCGTCTACTGACGCCTCAGATCTTCCTCCAGACCACCGACAGCCACCTCTGCCTCAACTTCTTCAGCGACCAACCCAATGATGCTGAGATCGACACAGCTACGGCAAAGAGGTTGTACACTTTTCGCATCACTTATTAATCTACATCCATGTCGATCCATTCGGGCTATTTTGGTTCAAAGGAAAAAGAGAAGGAAAAACATAGCAATAGGAAATTTTCCTATGGCACTCTACTATTCAATTATTCATGCATTTCATTGAAAGGAATGGAGAAAAACATCCACCTGGACCTACTTTTCAAAATCCTATGCATGAAAACAAGACCAAGTGCATTAGTGGCATAATAGCATTCTAACTATACACGCTTTCAGATGGTTGGACTTTAATTTGGCCAGTTTCTTTGCATTCCTCTGCTCTTCCAATTCCTGTGAACCAAACACTCAAGTTAACAGAATTCCTGTGTTTACAAATGCTCTGTTTCCCACGTGCATTCCTATCCTATTCTGGTGTTTTTCCTAACTCTGCATTTTTAAAATCCTGCAAGCGAAAGGAGCCCTTACAGAATTACTTCAGTTACAGATAGTTGTCCAAGAAAACTTTGCGTGGTTTGTCCTGCTCCTGCCGTGATGTTGTCCACCTCACCTGAGCTGCTCCATCGACAGAAGCATCAACCAAACCAGACGTCATGACACCAGACCGTCTTTCGCCACCTCAACTACATCACCATCATCGACACAACAGATGAACCTAAGGAGTACACGGGTCCACAAGAGAGGTCGCACTCTTTTGTTTCTGCTTATGTTATGCATTGCTTAATATTACATGCTACTTTATCATCCTGTTCACCTCTTAGACTTCAAGTCAGGTCCAAATTAATGTTCAAACTTGAGTTTTAAAATTACTTGTGGGCACATATCAAGGCAGCAATGAATAGTATCTTTGTCTATGATTTGGTTCAACTAGGGTATTGATGTCGCTTGAAGCTACGTCGGTATTTCCCCAAAGAGGAAGGGATGATGCAGCACAGCGGCGGTAGGTATTTCCCTCAGATATGAAACCAAGGTTATTGAACCAGTTAGAGAACCGAGCGAAACAACGTAAACTGCCCCTGCACACAGATAACAAATCCTCGCAACCCGACGTGTTAAACGGGTTGTCAATCCCTTTTGGGTAACGGTGCCAGAAATTGGTGCATGACGGGAGAAAGTTGTAATTGATTGAATAAATAGATCGCACATAAAATAAAGAGCAGCAAAGTATTTTTGGGTTTTTGGATTAATAGATCTGAAAATAAAAGAAAATAAAAAGTAGATCGCAAAGCTAAATATATGAGAAAGAAGACCCAGGGTCCGTAGGTTTCAGTAGTGGCATCTCTTGAGAAAAATAGCAAATGGTGGGTAAACAAATTACTGCTGGTAAATTGATAGAACATCAAATAACTATGACGATATCCAGGCAATGATCATTATATAGGCATCACGTCCAACATTAGTAGACCGACTCCTGCTTGCATCTACTACTATTACTCCACACATCGACAACTATCCAGCATGGATCTAGTGTATTAAGTAATGCAATAAGAACGATGACATGATGTAGACAAGATCTATCTATGTAGAGATAGACCCCATTGTTTTATCCTTAGTAGCAATGATACCCACATGTTCTTTCCCTTTCTGTCACTGGGATCAAGCACCGTAAGATCGAACCCACTACAAAGCACCTCTTCCCATGGAAAGATAAAATAGATCAAGTTGGCCAAACTAAACCCAAATATCGGAGAAGAAATACGAGGCTATAAGCAATCATGCATATAAGAGATCAAAGAAACTCAAATAACTTTCATGGATATAAAAAGATAGATCTGATCATAAACTCAAAGTTCATCGGATCCCAACAAACACACCGCAAAAGAGTTACATCATATGGATCTCCAAGAGACCATTGTATTGAGATTCAAGAGAGAGAAATGAAGCCATCTAGCTACTAACTATGGACCCGAAGTTCTACAAAGAACTACTCACGCATCATCGGAGAGGCACCAATGGAGGTGGTGAACCCATCCGACATGGTGTCTAGATTGGATCTTGTGGTTCCGGACTCTGCGGCGGCTGGATGAATATTTCTTCGACTCCCCTAGGGTTCTGGTATTTTTGGGGTATTTATTGAGCAAAGAGGCGGTCCAGGGGGCACCCGAGGTGGGCACAACCCACCAGGGCGTGCCTGGGCCTCCTGGCGCGCCCTAGTGGGTTGTGCCCCCCTGGGGCATCCCTAGGCGCAGCCAGGGCCCGTTGTGTTCCTTTTGGCTGATAAATTTTTTTCGTAAAGTTTTGTGGCATTTGGACTCCGTCTGATATTGATTTTCTGCGATGTAAAAAACACAGAAAATATAGGAACTGGCACTAGGCACTATGTCAATAGGTTAGTACGAAAAAATGATATAAAATGACTATAAAACATCCTAGATTCATAATATAACAACATGGAACAATAAAAAATTATAGATACGTTGGAGACGTATCATGTATGCCTATGTTGTTCATATTGGGTGGGAAACAAATAGTAAAGCAATCATCATCTGTCTTTTTATTACATTAAAGCTATCATTGGCCTACTATCATTATTTTTGGATCCATCCACTGGCTGTTACCATCACTTGAGATTTTTGCATGCTCTCTTTACATAATCTCACTATATTTTTTTAGTATGCATGTCAGATATTGTACATAGTCATGTTGAACATGTAGAGAAAAAGAGAATAGTTTTGCACAACAATACAATGTCATGCAGACATCGCTCCATGGTGGGTTCAATGGCAAACCTCCCCCCTCTCCAGATTGTAATCCAGAGGAAGATATTTATTCTAAGGTGGATTCATATGCAACTGACCTCTCCTATTTACCCCCCAAGGTGTTTGATCTAGCTTGGCACGATGATGTTGGTCATATCTTGCATATGTTGCCTTGAAGTGCCTACTTTCGACATCATACATGTCATCTGCTTAGTTTAGACATGTTATGTAATGCCACATATTTAGTTTCTATATCATATATGAGAATTATGTAGTCTCATCTCTTTTAGCCAGCCATAATATATGTGAAATATGCAATGCCATCCTGTTTAACCATGCATCATATATTTGAATGATATCTTGCCAATCCTTTTCTTCATTACATTTCCATTTGTCGACAATGTTTATACATTAAACTACTCTTCCTGTGAAACAACCATTTGAGTGGGTGATGGAAAAATCTGGAGTGAAAACAAGGTCTTCAGAGCAGATAGTGCTACCTGTCGAAGCAGATCTCTTGGTGGGTCCCGATAGCTCCCCATAGATGGATTCAGAGACAGATGACCAGTCCTATTCCACCATCGAGGTGTATGCTCTAACTTGGCACAATTATACTACTCATATCATGCATATGGTGTATTGCATTGCATAGTTTAGACATCATATACACAATATTCAACACCATGTTCTTAGTTCAGACATCATATATGTGAATGCCATTTGCTTAGTATATAAATCACATATGTGAATTAAATCAAGCGATCCTAATTACTTAGATAACATGTATGTGAATTATGTCATGCGAACCTGTTTACCATCACATAATTATCTAACGCAATCTTGTTTAGTTAGTCATCATATCTTTGAATTATGTCATGCTATGATATCCAGTTTAGATAGACATCATATATGTGAAATTATGTCATGCTATCCTTTTTAGTTAAACAATATACATGTCAACTATTCATGCCCTCTTTTCCACACTATCTATTGCATCTGTCTCTCAAACAAGGTATGTACATTCAACTATGTTTCTTGTTTATTAGCCATTTGAATTGGAGCGGGTGATGGCAGTATCTAGCGGAGTAAAAACACAGACTTCAAATAAAACAGTGCTACATATTGGTGGAGATAGCACCCCGGTTGTACATGCACGAGCACCATCCCTACCACACATAACCCCGACTCTCGCAAATAGTACACCTACTGTGATGGACAGAGAACGAGCTTCACACAATCTAACCCCAACCCCAGCAGATAGTAACCCAGTTGATGTTGACACAACACCATCTCCACCACAGAGCTCTCAAACAGGAGCAGTTAGTAAGGCAGCTCCAGTGCCCAAAGCGCCAGTACTACCACGGTGAACCCCAACTCCACCAGTTAGTACACCTATTCCTATGGAGGAAGCACAACCAGCCATTCGTAGTTTAGCATCTATCACATTTGATGTTCTTAAATCCTATGTGCATATCTTCCCGTCATGGAAATATTATACTAAAGATGAAGGTAAATTACAGTTGTAGGTGTTCGCCTAGGAGTTATGTGTAAGTAATGTTATTCATGGCAATTACTTAGCTTTGTCCCATACATTCTACCTCCATGATGGTTATAATACATCAAATTTTCCCATTTTTCTTTATAGAGAAGGACCGATTTGGAAACTCGGGATGAGGTAACATGTGTTAATACCTCTGCTATCTTCAAGAATGCTTGTGGCGGTATCAGAATTACCTGAAGAAAAGGTACTTCACTAGCAAATAAACTCATCAAATTGCCTTACGTTCTCTTGAGACACATTTACGGGACAATGATTGGGAACGCCTTATTCTGTACTGGTCCCGAACCAAGAATGTGGTAAGGTCTATGAGCTCATTTTTTATTTTTAAGTACTATATGCCTGCATCTTACTGTACTCTGCTCGTGTAGAACAAGTGCTTAAACCTGAAGAACAACTTTTCTCATTTAAGATTCCATTGCTATCGTGCATACTGCTTTGCTCTTGTATCACTGTATTTGCTGATACAAACTTATTTTTAAATTGAAGGATATAATCGAAACTCCAATGGCACAACAGGTATGTTTAAGCATGTTTCTTTAAAAGGTTTGCTCTTATAAATAGCTCTATTGATTTCAATTTCAATTGTGTTTACTTTTGACTTCTCATATTATGCACATTACTAGCATCACAATAGAGCCAATAGTGTTGTTGTACATGTAGACCCATGGTACCCATCTGAAATCTTGTTGTGTCGTGTAGTTTCCCACGCTTTGTATTCTTTCAATGCTGCTTTGTCTTGAACTGATATGATTTGAACCGTGTCTCTATTTTGATTTGGCAAGACAATAGTGACCATATGACATAGATATATGTTTGTTTGATGGTTTTATTATGTACTACTTGGCAATAGAAGACTTGGTAGTTTAATCCTGTCCACCTTACTAATGAACTGGTTCACCGAAATGAGTTTCATATACTACATGCTAAACCTGTTATGTGTCTGCCTGTTTCTTCTTTTAGAATGCTGACATAATATTGGGGAAGAGTGACTTATTAAGAAATGGTAAAGGAAGTAATGCAGATAATGTTCTACATAGTGAGACATCCTTGTTGGTCTCCAACAAAGCTAATAAAACAACTAAGGAAAACTATTTTGAAGACAGTGAGACAACCCCAAAGTCCTATCTTGGTGTAGTGTTCGAGTTATTGGCCACAACCGCTGGCACAAGCTATTCGAACTCACTATCTGAATCAGTTTAGTTTCTTGGGTCTCAACTACAAGCTGAAAGACTTCGATTAGCTCTGCTACGACAAGAAGCCGACGGGCTATGGAAGACCCTGGAGAATTCGGATGCATACTTTCTAGTGCAACAGTAAGTGTTGGAGGATTTTTGCGAGAAATGGGAGAAAGCTAATAATCTTGCTAAGCTTATTACCAGCATGGTGGATACCCAGGATAACGTTTCTTCAGCTCTTCTGAAGTTGTTTCAGTTATGGACTTGTTTTGCTGCCACGTTTATTTGCACTGGTGGCCAATTTAGACGGCCAGTGTATGTAATATGTTGCTTTGTTCCCCATATTTGCATTGGTGGTGAACTTTGATGCCCAGTGGATATAATATGTGTAATAGCCGTAATAGCCTGGCATTAGAGGATTGCTTATTTATTTCCTTATTGTCTTGTTTAATTGTTTGCTTGTAGTCACTGCAGTTCTTTTTCCGCGTTTTTCTAGTAGCCACAATAACCTATTTTTATAACTAGGCCACAATAACCATGGCAACACATGGACCGTTGTAACCATGGTCCTGATACCTGGTGTAGTGACCATGGGCCTACTATGGGCTGTAGGATCCTTGGTCCTTCTATGGGCCATATACTTGTTAGGCCAAACATGGGTCGTACAATTCATGGACCAATGGCGGTCTACAAAATGGGTCGTAAACGGGCTAGACTAGAAATCGTATGTTTATGTCCCGACCATAACGGGTCGTTAATAGGCCGTATTTGATGACGCCATGAGAACAGCCCAACGGGTTAACAGGCCACAAATGGGCTGACAGTAACCACGGGCCAAATTCGGCCCACAAGCGGAACGGGCCAGTAATGGACCATAAGTAACTGAATTCTGGAAATGAGCCCAAGAATAAATGGGCCCTTAGAAGGCCGAAAGTTAACACGGGCTGGAAACGGCCAATGAAATAATGGCCGTTAATGGGTATAAAGCAATACACTGTTCATTATTGGACAGTTTCACCTCGGGCCTTTAATGAGCCTGGAGTTACAAAGGGCCTCATATGGGCCGAAAGACATCATGGGCCATACATGGGCCGGAAGTTACAACGGGCTAGAATCATATTGGACGGCCCAGATGATGCTACTGGACCTAATTCATATAGGTCATAACGGGTCGTGAGTTAGCGGGCTGTAAATGGGCTATATGCGAATAGGCCGTTAAGAGGCTTTTCGTGGGCTGGCCCGCTACCTTTTGACCAAGTAAAATGGACCGGCCTTTTCACCGGTATGGGAATCTGTTGGGTCGTGCCACGTGTCGATATATCATAGGCGCCTCCTGTCCAATGAGTGGATGACATCTATCCCAATGGTGAGCCGACACGTGGTTCCTTCGGCCATTGAGAATTTTACACGTGGAAAATCCCCATTGGTCCGTGCTGTTAACGGGTTATTGGATCCAAGCCGGAACCCGATAGCTTAAGGGTGACCCATTACAGGGTTACCCTTGATGGAAGCTGTAACGCCCCAGACACACCCGCCGGTGGTCGTTACTCCTGGCGGGATCTAGACTGGCCCCAAAGATCAATACTAGTCTTTTCTGCGCACTTTGTCCTCACTCGTGCGCTCCCCGGAGCAACTTCCCGGTCGGTCACCCATCCTGACACTACTCCAAGCTGAGCACGCTTCACTTTGGAGTTCTGTCCAAATGGGCTCCCGGAAAAGAAGGAATTCCTTATTGATATGAGTAGTCTATCATCCCTAATAAGCTAGGCCATCACATACACCCCCACTCAGAGGAACCGACGTCCTCGGCGGGCCATAGGAACGTTCCCTCTTGGCACATACGTCTGTGCATCCATTCCGGTACATGTACCATGCTGTGTTCCACGACGGGTCACAAATGTCATGAACAACATGACCGTGCACCTGTCCGCAAACATCCGTGTAACCGCAAGGGTTGGCTCTGATACCAACTTGTAACGCCCCGGACACACCCGTCGGTGGTTGTTTCTCCTGGTGGGATCTAGACTGGCCCCGCAGATCAATACTAGTCTTTTCTGCACACTTTGTCCTCACTCGTGCGCACCCGGGAGCAACTTCCCGGCCGGTCACCCATCCTGACACTACTCCAAGTTGAGCATGCTTAACTTTGGAGTTCTGTCTGAATGGGCTCTCGGAAAAGAAGGAATTCCTTATTGATATGAGTAGTCTATCATCCCTAATAAGCCAGGCCATCATAGAAGCACTTCCATGACGCGCCATTTATAGTCATGGAAGTGGACACTTCAGTGATGATAATTTTGGTATTGTCATGTAACATTTCTAGGACAGCACAGGTATGACTATCTTGATTCTGTCATAAAATCGTCATGGATGTACATGCATGACAGAAAACGTGACCTACTGTGACAAACATGTATCATCACAGAAGTGTATTTTTTTTGTAGTAGCAGCAATCAGTTAACTGTAGTTGATCGTCCGATATTTGTAACAATGTAATAAACGCCATCTACCCGGTAATGTAGGATGTTAATTCATCCTATATGTGAGCATATTGGATGTAATAAGATCTTAAATAATGGGATGGAGGGAGTGTTGTACTTCATCATTGTGCAATCGCTGTTTAGCTTCTAATAATAAGTTGGTGCTTTTAGGTACATATGTCATTGGTAATGATCCATGCTTCGACCCTTTCTGGGTATGGGGCAATGAGATATTCATGAACGAGCATCAAGTGAGGAAACTGATAAATATTTTTATCAAAATGGGCCAAACTATGTCAATTGAACTATTTTTTTACACTTTATCCAAGACAGCAGTGAACTGCAGCATGGTAAGTAAGAACACTCTAGCCTTCTTTTTACTGCCCACAATATATTGTGTCAAATGAAAATGTCTGAATCTTTTTTTACTTTGCAGTGGTTCTCGAAGCATTTTACTCAAGATTACCTCTCAAACTACATGATTGGCAGCCGACCATCACAAGGGGTTGGACTAGAGTCCTGCGTGCCTTCCGCGTGGAGGAGAGCACAATAGGGGCATTCCGCTTCACCTTGTTCAGCAACCAGAATGTCTCCCGCCTCTTCTTTCCCATCTTTAATAGTACAAGTACAACCTTGGTTCATCACTCTTTATTTGATGCTTATGTAATTCTTTTGTTTTTGATGTAATTCTTGAACATATGTACCTATGAATCGAATAATGCATTGGTTGTTGAACCTGATGGAGATGAATGAAGTTATAGCATACTTTCAAATTGAAATTCAGTACAATTTTAAATAGCAGCAATTATATTAGGTTAAAAATATGCTCTACAGGTCATTACGACGCGCATGGTCTATAAAACAGAACGTGTGTGGTATACATCATAATCCAACACGGTTCACGGAGAGGAAACGTGTGTAACCATGCACATGGTTGCTGTTTGCAAAGCGTGTGTGATGTCAGACAATATCACAAATGGTGCGAGAAAACTAAATGTCTGTGATGGGGTGTGCATCATAAACGTATCACCATAGAAGTCCAACTGTAATGGTAATGCAACCACAAACGAGTATCAAGGATGGAGCATTTAGGATATGCGAAATATCACAAACAATTGTCTGAGGACTTGCGTTTGGGATACATGCTGGCAATGCATACACTTAATTATCCAAAATGTATGCAATGCTACTCCCTATCCCCAACGGTTTCTGAGTCGTGTGGGAAGGACCCCCCCTATCGCCCACACTGGCAAGGCGACAATGTAAAAGGCCTTCGTGGAACGGGGTTAAAAATCGTTTGTATAGCATCTTGTTGTACCAGTGGTAGTAGGCCGCACAACCAAACCTCGCCATAGATGAGGATGAGCTGGTAAACAACAAGGAGACACAGACGTGAAATGGGGAAGGATTCGGGCTAATAAACCTGGCAATGTCTGCCCTGTTTTTACTCCCTTCCTTTCTTATTTTCTACCAAATTGTATCTTCTATAAGCATCTTTAGATAATGCTTGGCATGTATGGCTTGACCATATGAAATAAAGGAGAATGCACCCTTCAAGGTCACCATGCATATACTCATGTTCCTTTCATTGCCTGCTTTTGAGCCAAAAGACTACTTTAGGGATCAACTTTTAAGCTTGTGCCTAAATTATAAGTCGGAAGTGTCTATTCAGCCTCTCGAATGTTGCGTTATATGAATCATTTTCTGAACCTTGATTTTGGTCAATAGTTGTGTCGCCTGGCTCTTGTGCTTACTCCTTAAGTTCCCGATCTATTCGGCTTAGGGTGTAAAGGGAGAACCACTGCGATTGCACTTCTAACTCGGACGGTAAATCTCCTCAGTGGGGAAAGCCGAAAACTGACTGTCTTAGTAAGCATAAACTGTTCGGCTAGCTGATGATAGTGTCATAAAAAGTATCATTGGAGATCATTTGTGTCAAAACAAGGGCTTTTCTTAAAATAGCCAAAGTGATTAGCGCCATAAACCTCGGCTGACCGCCGAACACTTCACACACCGGGGGCTCGTCACCAGCCCACACCGGGGGCGCGTCACCAGCCCACACCGGGGGCTCATTTCCATATGCACAGACCACCTTCTGGAACTAAGACATCGACTAAGGTGAACATTGCCTATGAAACACCCTTTGTATCCTGTACAAAGGGGCTGAAGTCGACGACTGGTCACATAGGAGTAAAACAATCAGACACCATCACACACCGGAATATAAAGTCGCATTCATTTTAAACAAAAGGAAGATCTTTACATCGTGCTACACTTCGGCATTCTGAAGTGCAACCTTAAAAGTACAAAGTGTCCTCAGGACAATGGGCCTTGGTGATCCGAGCTCCCTCCATCACACCAACAAGGAAGTGCTACGTGGTCCGATCTTTCCCTTAGGGGAGGGGGCGGGCTAAGGCCATGAGCTTCGCATCAAGGCAAGGGTAATGCATCTTCATCCAAGCATAGGCCTGCTAGACGCCCTCCAAGCATGTGGACTGCTTCTAGCATGTCACTTGGGGGCCAGCCTCTTGTAGATGGGTCACAAGACCGAAGAAGCTAGTCGACAGCGCCTCCGTTGGCCAGAGATTGGTACATAGATCTTCAACCGTCGGCTTTGCAATATGGAAGAGTTCCATTATCTGCTTCATCTGATGATTCGGCAGCTTTGGATGCGATCCCTCTTGGAATTGTTGCCAGAATGCTCTCTCTGTGGCGTGGCCCTCCCGAGTGCCAAGTAACGTCAAGCGTCTGAAGCACTGATATGTCTCCAACGTATCTATAATTTTTTATTGTTCCATGCTGATATATTATCATTCTTGGATGTTTTATAATCATTTTATATCATTTTTTGGTACTAACCTATTGATGTAGTGCCAAGTGCCAGTTGTTTTCTGCATGTTTTTACATCACAGGTAATCAATATCAAATAGAGTCCAAACGCAGCGAAACTTTTTGTGGATTTTTTTGTACCAGTAGACATCCAGTGGGCCGGAGAAGCGCGTGGGGGGTGCTCCGAGGGGAGCACAACCCACCAGGGCGCGCCTGGAGGCACAGGCACACCCTGGTTGGTTGTTCCTACCTCGGGTGCACCCCAGACCACCTCTTTGCTCTATAAATACCCCAACATTCCAGAAATCCTAGGGGAGTCGACAAAAATCAATTCTAGCCGCCGTAGAGTCCAGAACCACTAGATCCAATCTAGACACCATGACGGAGGGGTTCACCACTTACATTGGTGCCTCTTCGATGTTGCGCGAGTAGTTCTTTGTAGACCTTTGGGTCCGCAGTTAGTAATTAGATGGCTTCCTCTCTCTTGTTAGATTCTCAATACAATTGTCTCTTGGAGATCCATATGATGTAACTCTTTTTGCGGTGTGTTTGTTGGGATCGGATGAACTTTGAATTTATGATCAGATCTATATCTTTTTATCCATGAAAGTTATTTGAGTTTCTTTGATCTCTTATATGCATGATTGCTTATAGCCTCGTATTTCTTCCCTGATATTTGGGTTTTTTTTGGCTAACTTGATCTATTTATCTTGCAATGGGAAGTGGTTCTTTGTAGTGAGTTCGATCTTACTTTGCTTGATACCAGTGACAGAAGGGGAACCGACACGTATGTATTGTTGCTACTAAGGATAAAATGATGGGGTCTATTTCTACATAAATAGATATTGTCTAGATCATGTCATCGTTCTT
Source organism: Triticum dicoccoides (assembly GCF_002162155.2). Taxonomy (NCBI): domain Eukaryota; kingdom Viridiplantae; phylum Streptophyta; class Magnoliopsida; order Poales; family Poaceae; genus Triticum; species Triticum dicoccoides. The sequence goes on along the minus strand of NC_041380.1, from coordinate 170,579,898 downwards.
ATTGCATTACTCCGTTTCTCCATGAACTTAATACACCAGATGCATGGAGGATAGCAGTCGATGTGTGGAGTAATAGTAGTAGATTTAGGCAGGAGTTGGTATACTAATCTTGGACGTGATGCCTATATAATGATCATTGCCTGGATATCTTCATAATTATTTGAAGTTCTATCAATTGCCCAATAGTAATTTGTTTACCCACCATTTGCTATTTTTATCGAGAGAGGCCACTAGTGAAACCTACAACCCCCGGGTCTCTTTCTCATATTATTTGCTTTTGCGATCTATTTTCCTTTGCTTTTATTTTCAGATCTATTAAAAGAAAAATACCAAAATACCTTGCTGCAATTTATTCTCGTTTATTTTATCTCGCGTTCCCGCGATCCAATCTATCATATTTTTATCATGTCTGTTTGCCAATTTCTGCCGCCGCTACCCAAAAGCGACTGACAACCCCTTTTACATGTCGGGTCGCGAATATTTGTTGTTTTTGTGCAAGTGTTGTTTATTTAGTGTTTCTTGGTTCTTCCACTGGTTCCAAAACCTTGGTTTCATCACTGAGGGAAATACCTACCATCCTTGTGCTGCATCATCCCTTCCTCTTTGGGGAAATACCGACGTAGCTTCAAGCCGCATCAAAAGGAATTTTTGGCACCGTTGCCAGGGAGGATCATCTACATCTACCAGGTTCCTAATCACAAATCTCATCTCCTAGCAATTTACATTATTTTCCATTTTCCTCTCGTTTTCCTCCCCCCCGATTCAAAAAATATACCATTTTATACGCCTTCTTTTTCGTTCGCCATTTTCTGGCCGGATCTGTTTTTGAGTGCAATCTTGTTGCGTAATCACCATGGCTCAAGAGAACACCAAGTTGTGTGATTTCTCAGATACCAAAAAAATGATTTTATTGGCACTCCGATTGCTCCGGCCACTAGTGTGGAATCTTGTGATATTAATACCGCTTTGTTGAATCTTGTTCCGAAAGATCAATTTTTCGGTACTCCTAATAAGGATGTCGCGTCCCAACTTAATACCTTTGTGGAATTATGTGATATGCAAAAGAAAAAAGGTGTGGACAATGATATTGTGAATATGAAATTATTTCCGTTCTCATTGCGTGATACTAAAAAAATTTGGTTTTCTTCTTTGCCTCGCAATAGTATCGATTCTAGGAATAAGTGCAAAGATGCTTTTATCACTAAGTATTTTCTGCCTGCAAAAAATATTTCCCTTAGAACCCAGATCATGAATTTCAAGCAATTTGAACATGTGCATGTTGCACAATCTTAGGAAAGTATGAAAATGATGCTAAGGAATTGCCCAACTCACGGGTTTATTCTTCGGATGATCATACAATTTTTTTATGCGGGGTTGAATTTTGTTTCTCGTAATCTTTTAGATTCCGCCTCAGGTGGTACTTTTCTGGAAATTACTTTGGGTGAAGCCACCAAATTTCTTGATAATATCATGGAAAATTATTCACAATGGCATACCTAAAAGCTCCTACTAGTAAAAAAGTTAATTCGGTTGAAGAAATTTCTTCTTTGAGTGAAAAAGTTGATGCTCTTATAAAATTAGTTACCAGTAAAAGTTCTCCTATTGATTTCAATGATATGCCTTTATCTAATTTGATTGAGCAAAAGAGTGATGCCGTAGATGTGAATTTTATTTCATGAAACAATTTCAATAACAATGCTTATAGAGGTAATTTTAATCCTAGGCCTTTTCCTAGTAATTCCTCTAATAATTATGTCAATTCCTATGGAAATCCTTCTGATAATAATAATAGGAACACCTCTGATCTTTAGAATACTATTAAAGAAATTGTGAAGGCACAAAAAGTTTTCAACACTACCATAGAAAAAAAGTTGAATAAGATTGATGATTTGTTTAAAAGTGTTGATAGAATTTCTCGTGATGAAAATTTTTGTGCCTAAAGTTGCGGAATAAATTAAAGATCTTTATGTTTATATGGATGAAATTAAGAAAAGAGCCGCTATGCTTAGAGGTTAAGAGCTAAAAGATAATTTTTAGAAAAAGCGGTTTCTACTGATTTCTTTCATAGAAGTGATGAAGATCTTAAAATGATTGGTGTTTCTTCTATTGACTCCTTGTTTAGTAAAATTAATATTGATAAAAAGGGGACTAGAGAAGAGGTCAAAATTTTAACTAGTAATGTGCCCAATCTTTTGGATTACAAAGACTTTTATTATGATAGTTGCTCTTTGATTCATTGTATTTCTTTGTTGAAATCCATGATAAACTCACCCCATGCTTATGACAAAATAAAGGTTTTACTAAACATATTGTTGATGCTATAATGAAAGCTTTAGAAGAAAAGTTGGAATTAGAAGTTTCAATTCCTAGAAAAATGCATGATGAATGGGAACCTACTTTCAAAGTCAAGATTAAAAATTATGAGTGTTTTGCTTTGTGTGACTTGGGTGCTAGTGTTTCTAAAGTTCCGAAATCTTTATGTGATGTGCTTGGTCTTACCGATATTGAAGATTGTTCTTTGAATTTACACTTGGAGGATTCTACTATCAAAAGCCTATGGGAAAAATTAATGATGTTCTTATTCTTGGAAATAGGAATTATGTGCCAATAGATTTTATTGGTCTTGATATTGATTGCAATCCGTCCTGTCCAACTATTCTTGGTAGACCGTTTTTACGCCCTACCGGTTCCGTGATTGATATGAAAGAAGGCAATATTAAGTTCCATTTTCCACTAAGGAAGGGTATGGAACACTTCCCTAGAACAAGAATTAGGCCACCATATGAATCAATCATGAGAGCATCTTATCGATCTCGAAATAAGTATGACAAAACTTAGATCCTTGCTTTATACCTAGCTAGGGCCGTGAAACAATAGCGCTCGTTGGGAGGCAACCCAATGAATAAAAATTATTTTTGCTTTTTGCTTTCTATTCTTGAGTGTTGGCACAATTATGCTACTGTTATGATTGTGTTTGTTTGTTTTAATTAGCGTTTGTGCCAAGTAAAGCCTTTAGGATCTTCTTGGGTGATAGTTGTTTGATCTTGCTGAAAAACAGAAACTTTTTAACTAGAGAGCGATAAAATACCAATGATTTTCTAGAAGAGTAATGTACAAATTTCTCAGGCCGTCCTAATTGTTCAGAGTTTTGGGAGTTACAGAAGAATCCAAAATATCCAGATTACTATAGATAGTTCTGTTTTCGAAAGATTCTGTTTTTTTTTTTTGCATTGTGTGCTTGTTTTGATGATTCTATGGTTTTCTTTGATGAGTTTTTGCCATATAAAAGTTGGAATACAGTAGATATAATGCAAGAATAAAATATGATTTGGTTTTCTACAGCCTTATAGTAGTGATTTATTTTCTTATACTAACAGATCTGACGAAGGTTTTGTTGAGTTTTGTGTGATTGAAGTTTTCAAGTTTTGGGTTATCTTACGATGGATGAATGAATAAGTAGTAAGAAGAGCCTAAGCTTGGGGATTCCCATGGCACCCCAAGTTATTATCCAAAGATAAGCAAGCAACAAAGCTTGGGGATGCCCCGAGTGGCATCCCCTCTTTCTTCTAACAACCATCGGAATTTTACTTGAAGCTATATTTTTATTCGTCACATACTTTGTGTTTTGCTTGGAGCGTCTTGTATGATGTGAGTATTTGCTTGATTTGTTTTGTGTTTTTAGTCTTGATTCCTTTCTGGACACACTTGTTTGCGAGAGTCAAAATTATGCCATGACTTGTTAGAATTGCTCTCTATGCTTCACTTAATTTTTTATGAGCTATGGATTTGCTCTAGTGCTTCACTTATTTATTTTTGAGCATGGTGTGCTTTAGTATTTTTTAAGAAATGCTCTCTTTCTTCACTTACATTTATTTGAGAGTTAGTATAATTTCCAAGAAATTCTCTCTTGATTCTCTTAAATTAATTTGAGAGAAAGAAATATTATGCTGATGATCTTCACTTATATTTGTTAGAGCTTATCAAAAGCAACACATGAAAAATTAGTCCCAAAGTGATAGATGTCCAAGAAGGATATAATAAAAACTTTCATGAAGATAATTGGACAAAATAAACTTGATTCTTAGTAATAGTTTTGAGATATGATGATGTGATATGTGAGTCATGTTGATGAACAATTATGCTTTAGTAAGAATATTGGTGTTAAGGTTTGTGATTCCCTATGCAAGCACAAAAGTCAATAGTTATGTGATGAAATTATATCCTACTTGTGGTGCATTATTCAGTGTTAATTATGCTTAATGCTCGCTTATGAGATTATTCGTTTCTTGGTTGGTCGCTTCTCAATCTTTTGCTAGCCTTCATTTTGCACTAAGTATGATCACTACTTGTGCTTCCAAAACCCTTAAACCAGTTTTGCCATATGAGTCCACTATACCTACCTATATGCGGTATTCTTTTGCCATTGTAAGCAAATTTGTATGTGCCATCTCTAAATATTCAAAATAAATTTCTCTTTTTTGTGCTCGTACCGCTCGCGAGGCGGTAAGGGGTGTTAATATTTTCCTTGCTAGATGTGTTATTCTCACGATGACTGCTTATTCACTTGTCATTGCACGAGAGTAAGGAAAATGTGTTAGGGATGCCCAGTCCCAAAATGAAAAATGAATTTACTTTATGTTTTCAAATAATAAATTCCGTCGAAATTGTTGGTTGGAAGACACCCGTGGATACGGTTAGCCATGGAAAGTGAAAGTATGGTGGAAAAAGAAATAAACTTTAATTTCTGTTTGGGAACCTCCTATGATATATCGAGCATGGAAAGTGTTGGGAACTCTAAGTCGTTTTCTTTGGTGGGAATAGTATGCCTCTCAAAATGTTTTTATCTCTCAATTTTTTGCTCTGAGCTTTGGCACCTCTACAATTACCTACTTCCCTCTATGAAGGGCCTTTCTTTTACTTTATGCATTTTTTATTTTCAATTTGAGTCTCCATCATCTCTTAAAAAAGCACCAACTAGGGGGCACTATGATCGTACTTGAGAATTGGGTGTAGTTAATATGCGAGTGTGTTTCATGAATGGATCAATGACTCAGCATGATGGGCTAGGGATAACTTATTTTAGCATTGATATTTTGAAATACATGGTTGCTTGTTGGTATGCTTCGGTATTCTAGTTATCATGTCAAAACTAGACTATTGCTTTGAACAATATAAAAGTCCAAATGTCCATTCTATAAAGAAAAGAATGTGAGATGACATGTTAGGCAGCATTCCACATCAAAAATTCTGTTTTTATCATTTACCTACTCGAGGACGAGCATGAATTAAGCTTAGGGATGCTGATACGTCTGCAAAGTATCTATAATTTTTTATTGTTCCATGCTATTATATTATCATTCTTGGATGATTTATAATCGTTTTATAGTCATTTTATATCATTTTTTTGAACTAACCTATTGACATAGTGCCAAGTGCCAGTTGCTATTATCTGCATGTTTTTTACATCGCAGGTAATCAATATCAAACGGAGTCCAAACGCAGTGAAACTCTTTATGGATTTTTTGTACCAGAAGACATCCAGTGGGCCGGAGAAGCGCCTCGGGGTGCTCCGAGTGGAGCACAAGCCACCAGGGCGCGCCTGGAGGCCCAAGCGCGCCCTGGTGGGTCTGTAGTTAGTAGCTATATGGCTTACTCTCTCTCGTTTGATGCTCAATACAATGGTCTCTTGGACATCCATATGATGTAACTCTTTTTGCGGTGTGTTTGTTGGGATCAGATGAACATTGAGTTTATGACCAGATCTATCTCTTTTTATCCATGAAAGTTATTTGAGTTTATTTTGGTCTCTTATCCATGGGAAGAGGTGCTTTGTAGTTGGTTCGATCTTGCGGTGCTTGATCCCAGTGAAAGAAGGGGAACCGACACATATGTATCGCTGCTATTAAGGATAAAAGGATGGGGTCTATTTCTACATAAATAGATCTTGTGTACATCATGTCATTGTTCTTATTGCATTACTCCCTTTCTCTATGAACTTAATACACTAGATGCATGCTGGATAGCGGTCGATGTGTGGAGTAATAGTTGTAGATGCAGGCAGGAGTCGGTCTACTAATCTTGGACGTGATGCATATATAATGAGCATTTCCTGGATATCATCATGATTATTTGAAGTTCTATCAATTACCCAACCATAATTTGTTTACCCACCGTTTGCTATTTTTCTTGAGAGAAGCCACTAGTGAAACCTACGGCCCACAGGTCTCTTTCTCATATTATTTGACTTTGCGATCTATTTTCCTTTGCTTTTATTTTCATATCTATTAAACCAAAAATACAAAAATACCTTGCTGCAATTTATTCTCATTTATTTTATCTCATGTTCCCGCAATCCAATCTATTATATTTTTATCATGTCCATTTGCCAATTTCTGGCGCTGCTACCCCAAAGGGATTGACAACCCCTTTTACACATCGGGTCGCGAGTATTTGTTATTTGTGTGCAGGTGCTGTTTACCTAGTGTTGCTTGGTTATCCTACTGGTCTGATAACCTTGGTTTCATAACTGAGGGAAATACCTACCGTCGTTGTGCTGCATCATCCCTTCCTCTTTAGGGAAATACCGACATAGCTTCAAGCCGCATCAAGCACTCCTTGGGAGATCCCCAAAGTCCTCTGTGAATCACCATAGTTGGGTGAGCTCGACGAACCCCTTGTGGCCAATAAACACACCGAAACCAAAATGGCTTACCAGCAGCGATCTGCCTCATTTCCTAGAGCACTTCGCGGTCTACTTAGGCTTGAGTCTGGAGCTCGGCGTGTGCCGAGCTCATATTTTTGAGCTCCGTGGTCGCCACCTTATCCTTCTCCCGAAGGGCATCGCATTCATGGTATGTGCCCTTCAGGGTGTTCTCTACTTCGAGAACCAGAGCGTGGTCCTTGTCCTGAGCCGCCTCCTCTACGGCTAGCTCCTTCTCGGCCCACACAGACGCAACCTTCCACTACTCCGCTTCCTGTCGAGCCTTTCCCAACTCGGCCTTGTGCAGCTCCGTCGTTGCACCTGTCATATAAAAGTGCTCGGTATTAGAATTAAATCTCAAACAAAAGTCAAAGTAAATTTGATAACATGACAATTTTCTACTTACCTTGGGCCCAATCGATCTGCTTTTGCATCAGATCAAGGTCCTGCACGAATCCCTTCAGCTTCTGATTTATCTCCTCTATCTCCTCGGAAGTGGAGTTCGGAGCTGAGCATGAGGCCTGCAGAGGCACATTCACTTATTAGTCTCGCAGTTCTAAAGTTAATCCTCTAGTCAGCTTTTATCATAAAATGAGCCAGAGTCTTGGGGGTACTCCATTTCTGACTTTCGAATAATAATCTATCTCGACCCCAAAGCCAGTTCTTAAAACTAACTTTGGGCTCGGGGACTATGACACGTCTCCAACGTATCTATAAATTATGAAGTATGCATGATGTTATATTATCATTCTTGGATGTTTTACAATCATTTTATAGCAACTTTATATCATTTTTTGGGACTAACCTATTGACACAGTGCCCAGTGCAAGTTGCTGTTTTTGCTTGTTTTTTACATCATAGGAAATAAATATCAAATGGAGTCCCAACACCGCGAAACTTTTTGTTTATTTTTTATGGACCAGAAGACATCCAATGGGCCAGAGCAGCACCTGGGGGTACCCTGAGGGGGGCACAACCCACCAGGGCGCGCCTGGGGTCTCAGGCGCGCCCAGGTGGGTTGTGCGCACCTCGGTGTCCTCCCGTACCCCCTCTTCGCCCTATAAATTGTCAAATATTCCAAAAACCCTCAAGGTAACCCTAGATCAGAAGTTTCGCCGCTGCAAAGCCTCTGTAGCCATGAGAAACCAATCTAGGCCCCGTTCCGGTACCCTACCGGAGGGGGGAATCATCACTGGTGGCCATCATCATCATCCCGACAGCCACCGTGATGAGGAGGGAGTAGTCCACCCTCGGGGCTGAGGCTTTGTACCAGTAGCTATGTGTTTAATCTCTATCTCTCTCTCTCTCTCGTGCTCTTGAGATGTGACGATCTGGATGTATCGTGGGATTTGTTAATATAGTTGGATCATATGGTATTTTCCCCTCTCTATCTTGTTGTGATGAATTGAGTTCTCCCTTTGAGATTTCGTTTTATCGGATTGAATACTTCAATGGATTTGAGAGCACTTGGTATATGTCTTGCTTATCAACACATGTGGTGACAATGGGGTCTTATTTTGATTCACTAGATATATGTTTTGGCACTCAACTCGCGGATTCCCGAGGTTGATGCACGTTCTCGTCTTTGTTTCTCCGATAGAAATCTTGGGGCACTATTTGCGGTTCGTTGTGCTGGATTGAGTATTATGAATCTGAAATTATTTGGTGTTATTTTAGTACGAACTCTTGGATAGATTGATCGGAAAGAACAGCTTCGAGGTGGTTTCATACCCTACAAACGATTTCTTCTTATGTTCTCCGCTAGATAGGAACTTCGGAGTGATTCTTCGTCACACGTAGAGGGATGGTTATATGACCCAACTATATTAGCATTGTTGGGAGATTTCACTAGCGAAAGTACAGACCCTAGGCCTCATTTTCAAGCATTGCAATACCGTTTGTGCTCACCATTGTTAGTTGGTACCTTGCTGTTTTTTATTTTTCTTATTACAAAAATCAATATCTACTTTCCCTATTACACTTGTATCACCATCTCTTCGCCGAACTAGTGCACCTATACAAATTACCATTCTATTTGGTGTGTTGCGGACACAAGAGACTTTTTATTATTTGGTTGCAGGGTTGTTTGAGAGAGACTATCTTCCTCCTACGCCTCCCAGGGATTGATAAACAGGTCATCCACTTGAGGCATGATTGCAATATTGCTAGTTTGAATTCTTTGAATATCCATGATGTTAATGATGATTGCATTAGTCATGATAATGATGTCCTATAAGAATACCAATTTTTGCGGAGTAAATTGGGAGTCCGAATGAACACCCAAAAGGGAAATAGATTTTGTAAGAAGCATAAGTATTTAGAAATGAAAAAGTTGCAAGAGAGGCTAGATGATTGTTCTGAAAGATTTAATTTTTCTCGCCATCCTTGTGAACTTTGCAATGAACGTGGTCATTTAAATCTTCAATGCAAATTGTTTCATGATCAAATCGTGTCCAAAAACTATCATAACTTGATTACCCTTGAGCATCATAAAGAGCTTAGTCTTCTTCTGGGGTATAACTAAGGGTACTCCAAAATTTAATATCGTGATATTTCTTGATTTTGATCCATAGGAAATTTATATGTTTTGTATGATAAATTGCAATGTGAATCCTTATATTGCCAACTATCTGAAGACAAGAAAACAAATAGAATATGAAGAGAATACTAATGAAAGGGAAAATATTTCCCAATACCCTCCTATCCAATCAATCTCTTCAACAAGAAGCTCAAAAAAATTGATTAAACCCATACGTGGGGTGGTGAAGAAGAAGAAAAGAATAAATAAATGAGGTAAAAATGTATCTCTCCCAAATAATGTTGCTCCTATTTTTGTTGTGCCTCATGAAAATGAATCCGAAATACTTGCGGAAGATGATGCACATGATGATGCTTTTTTATGCCCATTGCTTGTTGTGATAATTATGATTGGGAAGATAATGATACTCCTTGTAATCTTGGAAATCTTTTTGGCATCAACTTGGGAAATTATGATGATAGCAATTGCTACACCATTGGTGCTATTCATACTATTAATGATGAGAGTGATTATGCTTATGATATGCCAAACCACAAGCTTGGTGATGCTATGTTTGATGAGAATGTCATGTTTGAGAATTTATTTGCTGCAATTAATGTTTGTCCCAAGATTGGGGATGATATGTTTAATGAAGATGATCGTTTTAGCCGCCCTACTTTGAACATTCAAATTTGCTATGATGATTGCGTGCCTTCTATCTATGATGAGAACAAAATTGCTACTTATGATGATTACTATGATGATACTTATGTTATAAAAAGTAGTGATGATTATATTTATAAAACTTGTCATAGTTATGATTATCCTTTTTCAGAAAATTACTCTTTTACTGTGGAAACAATTTATAGTATTCAAGTTTCATATGATACTCCCACCATGTGAATGAGAAGAAATTTCCTTATGTGGAAAGTAATAAAATTTATATGCTTGTATATCATGAAAAGAATGTTTTATGTGATGGTTATATTGATGAATCTATTCATTATGCTACTGAACATTATTATGAGAGAGGAACTTATGATTCATGATGCTCTTGTTATGTTTCAATCCTTATATTTTATGCGAGCATCATTGAACATCATGCCTAGCTTAAAAGGCATTAAAGAAAAGCGCTTGTTGGGAGACAACCCAACACTTTTACCTACTGTTTTTGTGTGTTCACATGATTAGGCTACTGTGTTAATCATGTTTTATTGCTTTTGTTTCAATAAAGTACCAAGTAAGACCTTTGGGATGGTGTATGGCGATAGTTGATTTAATCTTGCTGAAAAACAGAAACTTTTGCGCTCAGGAAAATAATTCTAATTTTTAACAGAAGCGTGATAAAATACTGATTATTTTTGCAGAAGATTAATACACAAATTTCGCAGGATGTCCTAATGTTTCAGAATTTTTGCAGTAGCAGAAGTATGGTTGGAGTACAGATTACTACATACACTTCTGTTTTTGACAGATTCTATTTTCGATGCATAGTTTGCTTGTTTTCTAGTTTCAATGGCTTATATTGCTCAATATAAATTGTGGAAACAATATGCTACATTATTCATTGTGTGGAAACAATTATGAATCTTGTATTTGACAGTACCAAAGTGAAATGGTTTGCTCTTTATCATACTGACCCATCTCAAGAAGTTCCGTTAAGTTTTGCGTGATTGAAGTTTTCAAGTTTTGGATGAGATGTTGATATGAGGAGAATAAGGAGTGACAAGACCCTAAGCTTGGGGATTCCCAAGGCACCCCAAGTTAATATCCAAGGAGGATCCAAGCAACAAATCTTGGGGATGCCCCGGAAGGCATCCCCTCTTTCATCTCCAACATTATCGGTAACCTCACTTAGAGCTACATTTTTATTCGTCACATGATATGTGTTTTGCTTGGAGCATCATTATTTTGTTAGTATTTTCTTTCTGTTATTTAGAATAAGGTTTTTCACCTTTTATTTCAATAAAAGTGGAAAGGATAGCCTTTACCATGCTTATTTTGCAAGACTACATGTTATTGTTTCAAAACAAAAAGTTTATCGTTGTTGCAAAAATTCTTGAAAAAAGTCAGAATGTGATAAAATGTTGAATCTTTTTGCACAATAAGTTCTGATAAATTTTCTATAGTGTGGTAAATTTTCATAATTTTTGGAGTTAAAGAAGTATCGATACTCTTGCATTTTTTATCCTATACTGTTTTGGCAGATTGCTGTTATGTTTGCATTGTTTGCATATGTTTGCTTGTTTAATCATTCTATTAGAGGATAGGAGTATTAAATATGAAGAGCCATTTAGTATGAAATGTTGAATAATAATTTTAGTGATTTGCTACAATAGAGAATGATAAGGTTTTTGCATCGATTTATACTAATGCATCTCACGAGTTCTTGTTGTGTTTTGTGTGGATGAAGTTTTTAAGATTTAGGCGAACCGCGATATAAAAGGAATTAAGGAGACACAAAAACTCAAGCTTGGGGATGCCCAAGGCATCCCAAGATATTGATCATGATTGGTTCGCTACCAATATTTGGCTAGCCAAACGTTGGCATTGCCAAATATTGACAATGCCAACACTTGCCAACTATTGGCAACTTTCTGTGAGATGGCAAGACGACTCGGTAACCAACAAAGTAGTAGCCAATATTTGGCACAATGCCAAACATAGGCATGCCAAATTTTGGCACCAAACCAATTATGCTCAATATTTCAAGAAGTCTCAGGCATCTAAGCTTGGGGATGCCTAGTAGGCATCCCACCTTTCTTCATCAACAATTATCGGTTAGTATCGCTTGATCCTAAGTTTTTGCTTCGTCACATGTTGTGCGCTATTCTTGGAATGCCATTTTGTCTTATTTTGCTTGCTGTTTTAATGAAATACTTGGATCTGAAAGGTTTTAAATAAGGGAGAGTCTTCAAATAGCTACCTATTTAATTAACTACTCATTTGATCTTCACTTATATCTTTTTGGAGTAGCTTGTCATTTACTCTTGTGCTGCACTTATATTCTATGAGTAAATTGTTGAAGAAATTGAATATAATGAAGCTGAAATTATATGTTCATATCATGCCTAGTGGTAGTTTCACATTGTGTTTAGAAAGTGAAATATTTTGAAGCTTGACAATCACAATATTGGTCATACAAGCAATTCATGAATGATTAGTAGAAGGAAAAGAACTGTCACATGCAAATACACTATCTTGGAAATCTTTTGTCATTGTGAGCCCCCATAAAAATATTATATGCCAAAAATATTGATGTTGGAAAAGGAAGACAACGTAATGATTTATGTTTGTTCATATTCACATAGAAGCTATATTTTCGTAGATCCTTCAACATGTGATGGTTGCCCCCTATCTTTGCTGGCCAAAAATTCTGCACCAAGTTGACATACTACTTGTGCATCCAAAAACCCTTAAACCCAAATGTCGGTGTACAAAAGTAGGGGGCTCTCCTTTTGCACCCCTTTACTTGTGCACTGGCAGTCAGAGCCGCACCCACGGCCACACTAAGCAGGGCAGAGGAGGGATGCCGGAGCACAAGACGACCAGAGCAACGCCAAGACCAGAGACGCAAAAGAGCAAAAGGGCGAGGTGAACTCCCCAGGCAAGACCCTTGCCGGGGTGGCTTCCGCAGCCTCGGCAAGATCATTGCCGGGGCAACTTGCCTGACGCCAGCAGAGCACGCCACCCTTGAGCCCAAGGGGTTCCCGCGCCATATTGGAGCCAAGGCACGGGAGGCACCTCCGTGGTGGCATGCAGATATTTGTAGAGATCATAGACACACAAGAACAGATGGGAAACAGAAGACGACAAGCCTTGGTGAGACCCTTGCCAAGGAGATCCATGAGACCCCCCGGCAAGATCCTTGTTGGGGACGACCACGTGCCGCAGCGAGACCCTTGCTAGGCCCTCGGCAAGATCCTTGCCGAGGATGCCTGCGGGGCCACAGCCAGGCCTGCGTCCGCCAAGACTCTACCGCCGCTCCAATATAGCTGCCAGCTCGACCAGCTGAGCAGGCATCTGCGTGGCAGCGCACGGCCTCTACACAAAATCAGAAAGCACCTGCGTGGTGGCATGCAGATCTTCGTGAAGGCTCCCCCACCGTGCTAGCCCAGCAGCCAACCAACGTGGTGCTGCAACGCCTCATCAGCTTGGACGCGCGTTGGAGCCTGGCAAGGCGACGACAACTGGGACGAGCTTCTTTTCCGTCCCCAATAAAGCAAGAGGGGCACATCGGCAGTGCATTACATGCGTTTGTCCGACGATGCTAGGGGATTGACTCAGCCCCTGTACACCTTTCCACCTCTTGTATGCCACTGTGGCGACCCCTTTTTGTCTATAAAAGGAGGCCCGAGGCGTACTTGAGGGGGATTCAGATCTTTTGGACTAGAGAGACACTGCAGCTAGTTCAAGAACACAAGAATAGCTGAATATAGATCAAAGCAGGACTACGGTTTTACGCGTCTCCGCGGCCTGAACCTGGGTAAACGATTTGTGTGCTGACCGCCAGACCTGCTCTTTGCATAACCCCGTGCCCGCCAACCATAGAAGGGATCCCAGTGACCCCATAGGTGTCGTTTCCCACCGACATCTCTGGTGCGACAGGTAGGGGGTGCGTAGTTGTGAGAATATGGTCTAGCAGTTAGTTTAGCAATTCTTCATCGCCATGGCTCCCAAGAAGAAGACGATCATAGCGATCGGTTCGTCGAGGGCCGAACGGCCCGTACGAGTAAGGGAGGGTGGTGGAGCGGTCGCGGACAGAAGCCGAGGCACGGCTCATGAACACCCACATCGCTCTGTCGGCCAAAGCCTGGCGAGCGGCGTTGTTCATGCGCGAGACAACGGGCCACACACCACCAAATCCAAAGACGGAGCTAGGCCCCCCACAGGTGGCGCGGGGCCCTCCAGGGGAGGCATCGTTCCACCCACGGGCGGCGCGGCGACTTCCGAGGCGCCTACACCGGCGCCCCAACACGCTCTTCCCAGGTTGTGCGCGACGAGCAGCGTCACCACGTTGGTGACCCTAGGCACCAACGTGGGTAGAGTCCCTTGCATCATTCGCGAGACATACAAGGCCAGCACGCACGCCAAAGTGCTGGCGAGAACGGCGTACAACCACCAGGCCATGATAGAGCTCCTTCTAACATGGTTAGGAGTCAGAGTGCATCACGGTGCATGCAACTTTCGCCGCCTCCCACGCCAGCAGAAGCTTTGGCACACGCGCACTTTCTCCTCGACTTTCCTCCTACTGCAGAGAAACTCGATGAGTGGAGAGCCACCATCCGAAGCCTCGTTGGCGTTGCCAACAAATATGAGCCGCGACTGGCGGGGCCCTCTGGCCAGTGCTCCGTCGAGCCGCCGCATGCCAGTGGTGGAAGGATCAGGGGTGATGCGGCCATGGTGCACTCTCCTGCTCCACGCCAGCCACCGAGGGTGTCGATCCGTCATGACGACGCTTGTGATAACATTTCCATAGCATCGTCCGACCCACGGACCCACCGTGATCAGTGCCAAGTTCTTCGGGAGCGAGCCCGTGAAGATGCTTGAACCACCATCGAGCGCCAGCGCTATGCACGCCACCAGTCAGATAGGCGGGCGGGCCCACTATGGACCACCCAGCGCCAAGGGGCTCTGGCGACCTACCCTACGAGGTGGGTTGCCCGGCCTTTCCCCATGAGCTGCGACAGTTCCAGTGGCTGGCGAGAAGTACAATGGCAAGACCCACCCGTTAGAGTTCCTCAACATCTACACCATCGCGATGCAAGCTATTGGAGCCCGCGACGAGAAGGTGCTTGCCAATTACTTCCTGCTGGCACTCAAACCCAATTTCATGTCATGGCTGATGCACTTGCCGGTGGATTCCATTTCTTTTTGGTCGAACTTGTGCCATGAGTTTGTTGGCGCCTTTACCCGAGGCCGCCATGCTCATGGCCAGGCAAGTGATTTGTATATCATCCCCCAGAAGGAAGGTGAAACCCTGCGCAAGTACATACAGAGGTTCAGCCGAGTGCACTACAACATCCCAGATGTTCATCCCGCCGCTATGACCAGCGCATTCCATCAGAATGTGCGCAACCGCAAGATTTGTGAAGAGCTGGCGATGAACAAGGTCAAAGATGTGGCCGGACTCTTTGTTCTGGCCGATAGGTGCTATCGGTGTCAAAACCGGCGGATCTCGGGTAGGGGGTCCCGAACTATGCGTCTAAGGCGGATGGTAATAGGAGGCAGGGGACACGATGTTTATGCTGGTTCGGGCCCTCTTGATGGAGGTAATACCCTATGTCCTGCTTGATTGTTCTTGATGATATGAGTATTACAAGAGTTAATCTACTAGGAGATCAGAGAGGCTAAACCCTAGAAGCTAGCCTATGGTATGATTGTATGTTGTCCTACGGATTAAAACCCTCCGGTTTATATAGACACCAGAGGGGGCTAGGGTTACACAAGGTTGGTTAAAATGGAGGAGATATACATATCCGTATTGCCTAGCTTGCCTTCCACGCCAAGTAGAGTCCCATCCGGACACAGGACGAAGTCTTCAATCTTGTATCTTCATAGTCCAACAGTCCGAGCAAAGGATATAGTCCGGCTGTCCGGAGACCCCTAATCCCGGACTCCCTCAGTAGCCCCCGAACCAGGCTTCAATGATGATGAGTCTGGCGCGTAGTGTTGTCTTCGGCATTGCAAGGCGGGTTCCTCCTCCGAATACACCATGAAAGAGTTTGAATGCAAGGATAATATCCGACCCAGCAAAATAAGTTCCACATACCACCGTAGAGAGAATAATATTTCCACAAATCTAATCTGCTGACACGTTTCGACAGCATGACATCACACCATGACATCATACCTAGCTGCGAATATCGCGCACCGGCTGCCGAATGCGGGGCAGATCGTCCCAACGCCCGAACCCCATGAGAGGCTAGTTTTTCTTACATATTTCGTCCGCGGACTAGGATTTCCTCTCCACCCGTTTGTCCGCAGGATCATGTTCTACTACGGGCTGGATTTTCATGATCTGGCCCCCAACTTCATCCTCAACATCTCGGCGTTTATCATCGTGTGCGAGGCCTTCCTCCGCATCAGGCCCCACTTCGGCCTATGGCTGAAAACCTTCAATGTCAAACCAAAGGTGGTGGGTGGCCAGCAAGCAGAATGCGGAGGCGCCATGGTGGGCAAGATGCCTAATGTCACCTGGCTCGAGTGTACCTACGTGGATACCGTAAAGGGGTGGCAATCGGGATGGTTCTACATCACCGAGCCGCATGACTCCAACTGGGTGGCGGCCCCCAAATTTCGATCCAGAATCCCCATGCTGCTCACCTCCTGGAAAAAGAAGGGCATGTCCTAGGGTTTTTCGGTACAGCTGACCAGACTCCGAACCGGCATCCAGAACATGACGAACAAGAAAATCAAGCTCGTCAACGTGGTCCAGGTTATGCTCTTCCGCCGGATCCTTCCGTGCCAATGACGGGCATTTGTTTTGTGGGAGTTTGACTCGGCCCAGCACCAGATGCTGCGAGAGCTCTACGACATGACGCACGAGGACGTCTGGAGGGTGCTGTTCAAGGGTGCCGAGATGCCTCCCTCTCTTACCGAGGACCGCGGACTTAGCGCAAAGTGCCGCGCCCATCCGGTAGGCTTTTATATCTCTCAGGTTATTTATTTGCCCTGGTTTAGTTATGCGCTAGATCTAAGCTTTCATGTCATTAACAGGACTAGTTAAAGACAGTGGAGCAGCTTGATTGCCCAGCCCCCTTGTCCGAAGATCCTGCAAATGCTCTTCTAATGAAGATGCTGACTCCGGCACCTTACGAGGTTCCGGAAAAGAAGGCCAAGAAGAAGGCCGCGGGGACCCAAAAGGGTCTCCGGCGCAAGGTTCTATCGGACTCATCATCCGATGAGTCCGACACGCACTCCTCCCACGGAAATGAGGAGGAGGAGAAAAGTCCCCCCCCCCTAGCCGGGGGAGACAAGAAAAGGAAGGCCGACCCATCCGGGGAGGCCGAAGGGTCCAAGAAGGGAAAGACCCTCCCTCCGGACTGTGCCACGATGGTCGCCGACAACGGCGATGAGTGGCTACCCAGGGACAAGCCCCTGACAAAGTCGTAAGTGTCCGTACACCATAGTACTTCATGATATGTTTTACTGTACTGCCTTTGCTCATGCCGAACATGATTATGCAGTCCGGCCCGAG
The DNA here is from genome assembly GCF_002162155.2 of Triticum dicoccoides. Taxonomy (NCBI): domain Eukaryota; kingdom Viridiplantae; phylum Streptophyta; class Magnoliopsida; order Poales; family Poaceae; genus Triticum; species Triticum dicoccoides. The sequence goes on along the minus strand of NC_041380.1, from coordinate 170,562,480 downwards.
CTCATCTCGACGTACCCTCGTCGAGTGGCTCTTTGGGCTCATCGGATATGAACAATGGTTCTCCTCCGACGGCTTCCACCCCTCGCCCTACGGACAACACCGAGGTGGTGTCTCAAAAGGCACCGACCCAAGGGGAGGTGATCCTGGGGGCGCCTCACGGCGACCTCCCGGACCCTGGGTACCAAGGGAGCGAGGCTCCTACGGGCTTCGAGTTCGGGCCCCAGCCAGACACTGCGCCAGAACCTTTGATGGTTCCGGATTCCGGCAGGCGGTCCTCCATTAAGGGGGGCCAACCATCCGTGCCTGTAAGTGCATCTAGTGCCACCCCTAGTTGGTTTTGGAGTATTGACGACAAACCTAGTTGAGGGACTAATGTGTTTGTGAGAATTGCAGGATAACACAGGTAGAAGTCCCTCATTGATTCGGTTTTCCTACCAGAGATGACCCCTAAAAATGTATGAAGACATTGATGTCAAAGGTGGTATGTGAAGATATTCACATTGAAGACTATGACACGAGAAGACGTTGCATGAAGCATATGGAGCTCGAAGACTTAGATCTTTCATAGTTCTTTTTCTTCTTTGTTGAGTCATAGGAATCACCGTACTGTTAAGTGGGGTCCAAGAGAACCAGTCAGAATGACTGAAGTGATGCTTAACCAAAACCTATGTCTTTGAGTGAATACTATGAGAGCAAATCTTGTCCAGAGTCAGACAAGTCAGCTTTGCTTGTAGCCCAAGTAAAGTTGTCGTGTGTGTTTGAAATCTAACTGTTGGAACACATGTCAGTTCCTTAGTGACCTAGGGTCATTTCGGACAAATCAGGTCGAGTTGCCTAGTGGCTATAAATAGCCCACCCCTACAACCATAAACGGTTGGCTGCTCAGAGTTAGAGTACGGCTTTTGTCGTTTGAGAGCAACCCACCTCGAAGCCTTTGAGAGAGAATTCCTTGCGAGGATAAAGCACTAACCACCCAGAGCCAAAGAGTGTTAGGCATCACTTAAGTCTTCCTGTCTGTGTGATCTGAAGACTTATTACACTTGAGGACTATGAATCCTCCAGCCGGTTAGGCGTCGCGTTCTAAGCATCCAAGAGCCATTGTGGATTGCCGGTGAACGAAGTCTGTGAAGGTTTGGGAGTCTACCTTGAAGACTTACCAGAGTGATTGGGCGAGGTCTATGTGACCTTAGCTCAAGGGGAATACGGTGAGGACTGGGTGTCCTGAGCTGCGTGTTCAGGACTGGGTGTCCAGGACTGTGTGTCCTCAGGTTTAAATACCTAGCTGCCCTAACCAGACGTACAGTTGTCACAGCAACTGGAACTCGTCCAACAAATCATTGTCTTCAACGAGTCACTGGTTTCATCCTTCCCTTCCCTTTACTTACTGTTGGTCCTTGTGATGTCATCGTATGCTTGCGCTATCTTTTGTCTTCACTGAGTGACTGCTTGTTCTGATTGGCTTCATAATATCTTCCTACCTGATCCTTACTACCTAGCTGCTATTAGTCATTGTGCTTTCACTTCATTGAATACTTGACTATGGTTTTCCTAGTGTAGTCTACCTTCCACTGCATGGTAATAGGTTTATTTCTATCGTTTGTCTTCGAAACTTCCATGTTTTGAAGACTTTCATAAAAATTGCCTATTCACCTCCCCTCTAGTCGATATAACACACTTTAAGTGCCAGTGTCCTCTGTCCAACCAGAGGCACCAGACAACTTGCTGGAAGCGCTTCACAGCGCTTCCATCGATGAAGAACCCCGCACTATCATGAGTGCGGTGGTCAAGAAGGTTTAGTCCACCAAAAACGGACTGACCGGAGCTTGCGCCAGCCTCCTAACAGGCTTTTAGGTAAGCATTCAAAATATAAAAATATTACCGCATAGATAGTAGCCCATGATGCTCTGTTCGGTGTTCGCAAAGAAAAGTCGGATAGAGTATCAAATGATAACTCAGGAGTCTAATTAGAGTATTTCATGTGTATGTGCAGTCTTCCCTACTGGCCGCTGCCGCACGTACTGTGGAGGTCTCTGCGCTGAAGCAGGCCCTGAAGCGGTCCAAGGACGAGCTCGGCCTTACCAAGGGGCAGCTCGAAGAGAGCAAAGGTAAGATATACCCCAATTTATATAGTTAAAAAGAAGTTCGGCGTAAAGTAATAGGATCATCATGAATTTGTCATGGGACACGACCAAGGTGGAGACCCTTAGGAAGGCATTGTCCGAGGCCGAAAACAAAGCGGCCAAAGAACGTATTGAACGGGAGAAACGAGAAGCCCGAGTAGGCGAGGTGCAGCAAGAGCTCGAGGCGCCCGCCAAAAAGCACGAGTCATTGGAGCTTAACTCCAAGACGCGAGAGTCTGAGCTCGCGCAGGCGCTTGAAAGCATCCGGAGCACCAAGGCCGAAGCCCACAAGGCCCTCCAGGAGATTGATGCGGCGAAGAAGATAGCAGCGGGTAAGGCATTCAATATGCAAAGCAAGCATGTGAAGGATACTTTCCTTTTTCTTACCCGAGATCGGAGCTCTCCAGGAGCGTTTGCAGATCGTCCCCGCAGTGTGCTGGATGCCATGGAGTTTTACCGGGCTGTGGAAGGGATCTCAACGGAGAAATTGTTCTGGTCTCAGTATACTGGGACCGAACACCCGTGTCCTAGAGCGACCAGCTGAAGCAGTTGGTCGAACTTGACAAGGCATCCAAACAGGCCATGAGGGGCCTTATAGTCCGGATGTGGCCTGGCAAGCCCCTGTCCGACAGCTACTTCAGTCTGGTGAGGCAGCTGGTGGAAGCCTGCCCACGACTTGAAGTCATCAAGAGGTCCGTCTGCATCGAAGGTGCACGCAGAGCTTTTGCCCGGGTGAAGGTGCACTGGGCGAAGCTGGATGCCGTGAATCTTGTGAAGGAGGGGCCGCCGGAGGGCAAGGAGCATCGCTGCCCCGAGAATTACTATGAGAGTGTCCTGAAGGGTACTCGCTTAGTGGCATATGAGTGTGCAGAGGATGTAATTTTCGAATGAACATGCCCATGTGATCCTGTAATATGAAATTTGTTCTTTTGCGCCATGCAACTGTTTATTAATTTAAAATATTACCTTCTATGCGGCCGTTTATAAAATATGAGAGTTGGCTAGTCGTCGGCTTCTGCCCCCATGTAACTAGTACTGGGGTGTTCGGGGTAAATCTAAACACTCTTTACCCGAATTTTGGGTCCTTCAAGGGAGGTGCTCAGCGCAACGAACCAGGCAATCAGACTATAATGCTTTATCACTCTCACTTAGCCATAGAAGTCTATGATTTTAAATTTTTGGTGAAGCCCCTAGTATTCGGAGGGTCGAAATTGGGGCGCTATACACGCCTAAGACAGACAAGGCCGAATCCTCGCCCGAAGCGGAAAAAGTCTTTAAGGACTTGAGACCTCTCGAACAGCGACCAGTCTCTCGCCTTATCATGACATTCCGTTTTTGGCTTTCTCTACTGAGGTGCTCGTCCGGAAGAACCGGGACACAATCACAGTAGTTCTCCCACCGCTGCCTTAGCTGATATAGCGGAACGTAAGGTACCAAAGCATGGGAGCCAGGCAACCCAATATTTGACCCAAGACATGATTCGGAGCTGATGCATATAATGCTATAATTTTGGGGTGCCACACTATCGAAAGTGTTCGGACTTCTTGCTCCTTATTACGGGGTAAATAAGAGCTCCTGGCATACTGACCATACCCGAGCGTGCAGGTGCGGAATGTCGTAAATGGACATATAAGAGAAAGAGAAAAACTTAAATAATGCAATGACAGATTAATAATATGCATTGTTATTTGAATAATACGTCGAAGCGTACCGGTACAAGTAGTGCAATAAGCATAAAGTAGGACAATTCGAAATGTCCTATCCCAAGGCAAGCTACGCATAAATAGGGAAAAGCGGGTATATCAAGTATTATTAGAGACCACCTGGCGGTTCCCGTGTTCATCCTAGCTTCTTGCCGCCTTGGTTGTTGCTTCCGGAATGTGTCTGGCAATCGAACTGCCGAAAAGGGCTTCCGAAGAGTTAGGCCCCGAAAGAGAAAAGGAATGTCAAAGGTATACAACCCTGATGTGGTTAAGCCACAATGCGGTGCGTGTCCTGATTGTGCCCCCGCCTATGTCCATGGTATTTTCAATGCGTAGTTATGTACGCGCGGCACAAATTTCGTCGCTGCACTGGGACTGGGACATGGGCCGGATTTCTAGGCGAGCGCTGATCGAGCCAGGCGATCCTGTTGCAAATTGTTCCGGACTCGCTTGAAGGTGTCCGGGGGCAGTAACGCCGAATGAGTGGTCTACCTGAACAGGCTGCTTTGTGCCTCTACTGCAAGGGCCGCAGTGTGCTCTTCCGCACAGAGCGAGCGTTCTATGTTTCCATTTACTATTATAACCCCGCGGGGTCCTGGCATCTTGAGCTTAAGGTATGCGTAATGTGGCACTGCATTGAATTTTGCAAATGCTGTCCGTCCGAGCAGTGCATGATCGCCACTGCGAAACGGGACGATGTCGAAGATTAACTCTTCGCTTCGGAAGTTATCCGGTGATCCGAAGACCACTTCCAGTGTGATTGAGCCTGTGAAATGGGCCTCTACACCTGGGATGACGCCTTTAAAGGTGTTTTTACTGGGTTTGATCCTTGAGGGATCGATACCCATTTTTCGCACTATATCCTGATAAAGCAGGTTCAGGCTACTACCGCCGTCCATAAGGACTCGAGTGAGGTGAAATCCGCCAATGATGAGGTCTAGGACCAGTGCGTCGGATCCGCCATGACGGATGCTAGTGTGGTGGCCCCTGCGATCGAAGGTGATCGGACAAGCAGACCATGGGTTGAACTTTGGGGCGACGGGCTCCATTGCATAGACGTCCCTTAGTGCACGCTTCCGCTCCCTCTTGGGAATGAGGGTTGCGTATATCATGTTCACCGTCTTCACTTGAGGGGGAAACCCCTTCTGTCCTCCTGTGTTTGGCGGGCGGGGCTCTTCCTCGTCGTTGCTATGGAGCCGCTTGTCCTTATTCTCGGCATTTAACTTGCCTGCCTGCTTGAACACCTAACATTCTCTATTGGTGTGATTGGCTGGCTTGTCGGGGGTGCCGTGGATTTGACTCGAGCGATCCAATATGCGATCTAGACTGGACGAAGCCGGAGTATTTCTTTTGAATGGCTTTTTTCACTGACCGGATCTAGAGCATCTGAATCCGGCATTGACTGCCGTGTCTTCGGTGTTATCGCCATTATTGCGGCACTTTGGTCTATTACGCCGCTACCTACCGTTGACATCTTTGGTATCTGAGGTATCCGGATTCCTTGATGTGTTGTTGCTCCGAGCCAGCCAGCTGTCCTCACCCACGCAAAAGCGGGTCATGAGTGTTGTGAGGGCTGCCATAGATTTCGGCTTCTCCTGGCCGAGGTGGCGGGCGAGCCACTCATCGCAGATGTTATGCTTGAATGCCGCTAGGGCCTCTGCATCCGGACAGTCTACAATTTGATTTTTCTTAGTCAGGAACCATGTCCAGAATTGTCTGGCCGATTCCCCTGGCTGCTGGGTTATGTGGCTCAAGTCATCAGCATCCGGTGGCCGCACATAAGTGCCCTAGAAGTTGTCAAGAAATGCATCTTCCAAATCCTGCCAACTGCCAACGGAGTCTGCTGGCAAGCTATTCAGCCAATGCCAAGCTGGTCCTTTGAGTTTTAGTGGGAGGTACTTGATGGCATGTAGATCGTCACCACGGGCCATGTGGATGTGAAGGAGGAAATCCTCAATCCATACAGCGGGATCTGTTGTGCCGTCGTATGATTCGATATTTACGGGTTTGAAACCCTCCGGGAATTCATGATTCATGACTTCATCAGTGAAGCATAGGGGGTGTGCGGCACCTTTTTGCCGGGCTATATCCCGACGTAGTTCTTGTCTGCTGTAATCGGCCCGACCGGATTTACTCTTGGTGTATCCGACGCGACGATCATCGTCCCATGTGGGCGCACGTGCTCGTGTCCCGTATATTGACCTTGCAATTTTTGCCTTACTGGCCAAGATGTATCGCAGGTCCTCTTTGTTGCCCTAGGCCTTAGTATTTTTGACTAAGTGGCGATGGGTGTGGTCTGAACTTTAGTCTGAAACGCCTCTCTGGCTCGGCCACGTAGTGGCCGGTCAGCCGCATCGTACACTGGTGAATGAGGTTTCAATGCTTCCTCCTTGAGGTGAGGTAGCAACCTGCGTTTTGGATAACTTTTGGACGAGCGCTCGAGTTCATGCTCCTTGGCCGCAAGGACTTCAGTCCATCTGTCTGCTAACAAGTCTTGATCAGCTTGAAGTTGTTGTTGTTTCTTCTTTAGGCTACTTGCCGTGGCCATAAGCCGGCGCTTGAAGCGCTCTTGCTCGACGGGGTCCTAAGGCACGATAAAATCGTCCTCGCCGAGGCTCGCCTCGTCTTCGGAGAGAGGCATGTAATTGTCCTCCTCCGGTTCTCCATCTGCTGCCTGCTCTGGAGGGCTAGCTTGTTCGTCCTCTAGCTCTGAACCGTGCTGGATGAGATTGTTGCTGTCTTCGGCGCTATCCGAAGTGTTATTATCTCCTGTGCCGATATCACTGTTCTTGCTATGGCAGGACTTAGAGCGGCGCCGCTGACGTCGGCCCTTGGGTTGCTTCTTGGAGGGGTCATCCTCCGCTCTCTTGTCGCCATTGGATTTTTGGGGTTGTCCACCATGTATATATATCATATGATGAGGTGGCAGTCTAGTGCCCCGAGGGCGGTGGATACTGTTCATCTCCAGCTTGGTTGTCCGTACCGTCGAAGTCTTCGAAGCCGAAGTCGAGCATGTCGGTTAAGTCGTCGACAGTGGCTACTAAGTGGGTGGTGGGTGGGCAGCGAATTTCTTTGTCATCTGCATCCCTTTCTAGCCGAAAACTGACTGTCTTAGTAAGCATAAACTGTTTGTCTAGCCAATGATAGTGTCATACAAAGTATCATTGGAGATCATCTGTGTCAAAACAAGGGCTTTTCTTAAAATAGCCAAAGTGATTAGTGGCATAAACCCCGGCTAACCGCCGAACACTTCACACACCAGGGGCTCGTCACCAGCCCACACCAGGGGCTCGTTTCCATATGCACATACCACCTTCTGGAACTGAGACGTCGACAAAGGGTGAAGACTGCCTATGAAACACCCTTTGTATCCTGTACAAAGGGGCTGAAGTCGACGACTGGTCACACAGGAGTAAAACAATCATACACCATCACACACCGGAATATAAAGCCGCATTCGTTTTAAACAAAAGGAAGATTTTTACATCGTGCTACACTTCAACATTCTGAAGTGCAACCTTAAAAGTACAAAGTGTCCTTAGGACAATGGGCCTTGGTGATCCGAGCTCCCTCCATCACCCCAACAAGGAACTGCTACGTGGTCTGATCTTTCCCTTCGGGGAGGGGGCGGGCTAAGGCCATGAGCGTCGCATCAAGGCAAGGGTAATGCATCTTCATGCAAGCATAGGCCTGCTGGACGCCCTCCAAGCATGTGGACTGCTTCTAGCCTGTCACTTGGGGGCCAGCCTCTTGTAGACAGGTCACCAGACCGAAGAAGCTAGTCGACATCGCCTCCGTTGGCCAGAGATTGGTACATAGATCTTCAACCCACCGGCTTTGCAATATGGAAGAGTTCCATTATCTGCTTCATCTGATGATTTAGCAGCTTCGGATGCGATCGCGCCTAGAATTGTTGCCAGAACGCTCTCTCTGTGGCGTGGCCCTCCCGAGTGCCAAGTAACGTCAAGCGTCTGAAGCACTGATATGTCTCCAACGTATCTATAATTTTTAATTGTTCCAAGCTGATATATTATCATTCTTGGATGTTTTATAATCATTTTATAGTCATTTTATATCATTTTTTGGTACTAGCCTATTGACATAGTGCCAAGTGCCAGTTTTTGTTTTCTGCATGTTTTTACATCGCAGGTAATCAATATCAAATAGAGTCCAAATGCAGCGAAACTTTTTGTGGATCTTTTTGTACCACTAGACATCCAGTGGGCCGGAGAAGTGCCTGGGGTGCTCTGAGGGGAGCACAACCCACCAGGGCGCGCCTGGAGGCCCTGGCACACCCTGGTTGGTTGTCCCCACCTCGGGTGCACCCCAGACCACCTCTTTGATCTCTAAATACCCCAACATTCCAGAAATCCTAGGGGGGTCAAGAAAAATCAATTCCAGCCACCTTAGAGTCCAGAACCACTAGATCCAATCTAGACACCATGACGGAGGGGTTCACCTCTTACATTGGTGCCTCTCTGATGACGTGCGAGTAGTTCTTTGTACACCTTTGGGTCCGCAGTTAGTAACTAGATGGCTTCCTCTCTCTTGTTAGATTCTCAATACAATGGTCTCTTGGAGATCCATATGATGTAACTCTTTTTGCGGGGTTTTTGTTGGGATCGGATGAACTTTCAGTTTATGATCAGATCTATAGCTTTTTATCCATGAAAGTTATTTGAGTTTCTTTGATCTCTTATATTCATGATTGCTTATAGCCTCGTATTTCTTCTCTGATATTTGGGTTTTGTTTGGCCAACTTGATCTAATTATCTTGCAATTGGAAGTGGTTCTTTGTAGTGAGTTCGATCTTACTTTGCTTGATCCCAGTGACATAAGGGGAACCGACACATATGTATCGTTGCTACTAAGGATAAAATGATGGGGTCTATTTCTACATAAATAGATATTGTCTAGATCATGTCATCGCTCTTATTGCATTACTTCGTTTCTCCATGAAATTAGTACACTAGATGCATGCTGGATAGCAGTCGATGTGTGGAGTAATAGTAGTAGACGTAGGCAGGAGTCGGTCTACTAATCTTGGACGTGATGCCTATATAATGATCATTGCCTAGATATCGTCATGATTATTTGAAGTTCTATCAATTGCCCAATAGTAATTTGTTTACCCACCGTTTGCTATTTTTATCGAGAGGGGCCACTAGTGAAACCTACAGTCCCTGGGTCTCTTTCTCATATTATTTGCTTTTGCGATCTATTTTCCTTTGCTTTTATTTTCAGATCTATTAAACGAAAAATACCAAAATACCTTGCTGCAATTTATTCTCGTTTATTTTATCTCGCGTTCTCGTGATCCAATCTATCATATTTTTATCACGTCTGTTTGCCAATTTTTGCCGCCGCTACCGAAAGGGATTGACAACCCCTTTTACACGTAGGGTCGCGAAAATTTGTTATTTGTGTGCAAGTGTTGTTTATGTAGTGTTGCTTGGTTCTTCCACTGGTTCCATAACCTTTGTTTCATCACTGAGGGAAATACCTACCATTGTTGTGCTGCATCATCCCTTCCTCTTTGGGAAAATACCTACGTAGCTTCAAGCCTCATTAAAAGGAATTTTTGGCGCCGTTGCTGGGGAGGATCATCTACATCTACCAGGTTCCTAATCAAAAATCTCATCTCCTAGCAATTTACATTATTTTCCATTTTCCTCTCGTTTTCCTCTCCCTCGCTTCAAAAAAATTTGTCGTTTTATACGCCTTCTTTTTCGTTGTCGTTTTCTAGCTGGATCTGTTTTTGAGTGCAATCTTGTTGCGTAATCACCATGGCTCAAGAGAACACCAAGTTGTGTGATTTCTCAAATACAAAAAAAACAATGATTTTTTTGGCACTCCGGTTGCTCCGGCCACTAGTGCGGAATCTTGTGATATTAATACTGTTTTGCTGAATCTTGTTACGAAAGATCAATTTTCCGGTACTCCTAATAAGGATGTCACGTCCCAACTTAATACCTTCGTGGAATTATGCGATATGCAAAATAAAAAAGATGTGGACAATGATATTGTGAAGATGAAATTATTTCCGTTTTCATTGCGTGATACTACAAAACTTTGGTTTCTTCTTTGCCTCGCAATAGTATCGATTCTAGGAATAAGTGCAAAGATGCTTTTATCACTAAGTATTTTCTGCCTGCAAAAAATATTTCCCTTAGAACCCAGATCATGAATTTCAAGCAACTTGAACATGAGCATGTTGCATAATCTTGGGAAAGGATGAAAATGATGCTAAGGAATTGCCCAACTCACGGGTTTATTCTTTGGATGATCATACAATTTTTTATGCCGGGTTGAATTTTGTTTCTCATAATCTTTTAGATTCCGCCTTGGGTGGTACTTTTCTGGAAATTACTTTGGGTGAAGCCACCAAATTGCTTGACAATATCATGGAAAATTATTCACAATGGCATACCGAAAAGCTCCTACTAGTAAAAAAGTTAATTCGGTTGAAGAAATTTCTTCTTTGAGTGAAAAAGTTGATGCTCTTATAAAATTGGTTACCAGTAAAAGTTCTCCTATTGATTTCAATGATATGCCTTTGTCTAGTTTGATTGAGCAAAAGAGTGATGCCGTAGATGTGAATTTTATATCATGAAACAATTTCAATAACAATGCTTATAGAGGTAATTTTAATCCTAGGCCTTTTCCTAGTAATTCCTCTAATAATTATGGAAATTCCTATGGAAATCCTTCTTATAATAATAATAGGAACACCTCTGATCTTGAGAATAATATTAAAGAAATTATGAACGCACAAAAATTTTCAACACTACCATAGAAGAAAAGTTGAATAAGATTGATGATTTGTTTAAAAGTGTTGATAGAATTTCTCGTGATGAAAATTTTTGTGCCTAAAGTTGCGGAATAAATTAAAGATCTTTATGTTTCTATGGATGAAAGTAAGAAAAGAGTCGCTATTCTTAGAGGGTTAGAGCTAAAAGAGATTTTTTAGAAAAAGCGTTTTCTAGTGATTTCTTTCGCAAAAGTGATGAAGATCTTAAAATGATTGGTGTTTCTTCTATTGATTCCTTGTTTAGTAAAATTAATATTGATAAAAAGGGGACTAGAGAAGAGTCAGCTTTAGTTAGAAGGTGTCCGGACAATTCGGAGGGTGAAAATCTTGTTGAGAAAATTGATAAAAGTGGGTTTGAAGAGGTCAAAATTTTAACTAGTAATGTGCCCAATCTTTTGCATTACAAAGACTTCTATTATGATAGTTGCTCTTTGATTCATTGTATTTCTTTGTTGCAATCCATGGTAAACTCACCCCATGATTATGAAAAAATAAAGGTTTTACTAAACATATTGTTGATGCTATAATGAAAGCTTTAGAAGAAAAGTTGGAATTAGAAGTTTCAATTCCTAGAAAAATGCATGATGAATGGGAACCTACTTTCAAAGTCAAGATTAAAAATTATGAGTGTTTTGCTTTGTGTGACTTGGGTGCTAGTGTTTCTACAATTCCGAAATCTTTATGTGATGTGCTTGGTCTTACCGATATTGAAGATTGTTCTTTGAATTTACACTTGGAGGATTCTACTATCAAAAGCCTATGGGAAGAATTAATGATGTTCTTATTCTTGGAAATATGAATTATGTGCCAATAGATTTTATTGTTCTTGATATTGATTGCAATTCGTCCTGTCCAATTATTCTTGGTAGACCGTTTTTACGCCCTATCGGTGCCGTGATTGATATGAAAGAAGGCAATATTAAGTTCCATTTTCCACTAAGGAAGGGTATGGAACACTTCCCTAGAACAAGAATTAGGCCACCATATGAATCAATCATGAGAGCATCTTATCGATCTCGAAATAAGGATGACAAAACTTAGATCCTTGCTTTATACCTAGCTAGGGCCCTGAAACAATAACGCTCGTTGGGAGGCAACCCAATGAATAAAATTTATTTTTGCTTTTTGCTATCTGTTCTTGAGTGTTAGCACAATTATGCTACTATTATGATTATGTTTTTTGTTTTAATTAGCGTTTGTGCCAAGTAAAGCCTTTAGGATCTTCTTGGGTGATAGTTGTTTGATCTTGCTGAAAAACAGAAACTTTTGCGCTCACGAAAATAATTTTCATATTTAACTAGAGAGCAATAAAATACCAATGATTTTTTAGAAGAGTAATGTACAAATTTCTCAGGCCGTCCTAATTGTTCAGAGTTTTGGGAGTTACAGAAGAATCCGAAATATCCAGATTACTACACACTGTTCTGTGTTCGACAGATTCCGTTTTTTTTGCATTGTGTGGTTGTTTTGATGATTCTATGGTTTTCTTTGATGAGTTTTTGACATAGAAAAGTTGGAATACAGTAGATATAATGCAAGAATAAAATATGATTTGGTTTTCTACAACACTTATAGTAGTGATTTATTTTCTTATACTAACAGATCTGACGAAGGTTTTGTTGAGTTTTGTGTGATTGAAGTTTTCAAGTTTTGGGTTATCTTACGATGGATGAAGGAATAAGCAGTAAGAAGATCCTAAGCTTGGGGATTCCCATGGCACCCCAAGTTATTATCCAAAGATAAGCAAGGAACAAAGCTTGGGGATGCCCCGAGTGGCATCCCCTCTTTCTTCTAACAACCATCGGTATTTTACTTGAAGCTATATTTTTATTCGTCACATACTTTGTGTTTTGTTTGGAGCGTCTTGTATGATGTGAGTATTTGCTCGATTTGTTTTGTGTTTTTAGTCTATATTCCTTGCCGGACACACTTGTTTGCGAGAGTCAAAATTATTCCATGACTTGTTAGAATTGCTCTCTATGCTTCACTTAAATTTTATGAGCTATGGATTTGCTCTAGTGCTTCACTTATTTATTTTTGAGCATGGTGTGCTTTAGTATTTTTGAAGAAATGCTCTCTTTCTTCACTTACATTTATTTGAGAGTCAGTAAAATTTTCAAGAAATTCTCTCTTGCTTCTCTTAAATTAATTTGAGAGAAAGAAATATTATGCTCATGATCTTCACTTATATTTGTTAGAGCTTATCAAAAGCAACACATGAAAAATTAGTCCCAATGTGATAGATATCCAAGAAGGATATAATAAAAACTTTCATGAAGATAATTGGACAAAATAAACTTGATTCTTAGTAATAGTTTTGAGATATGATGATGTGATATGTGAGTCATGTTGATGAACAATTATGCTTTAGTAAGAATATTGGTGTTAAGGTTTGTGATTCCCTATGCAAGCACGAAAGTCAATAGTTATGTGATGAAATTATATCCTACTTGTGGTGCATTATTTAGTGTTAATTATGCTTAATGCTCACTTATGAGATTATTCGTTTCTTGGTTGGTCGCTTCTCAATCTTTTGCTAGCCTTCATTTTGCACTAAGTATGATCACTACTTGTGCTTCCAAAACCCTTAAACCAGTTTTGCCATATGAGTCCACTATACCTACCTATATGCGGTATTCTTTTGCCATTGTAAGCAAATTTGTATGTGTCATCTCTAAATATTCAAAATAAATTTCTCTTTTTTGTGCTCGTACCGCTCGCGAGGCGGTAAGGGGTGTTAATATTTTCCTTGCTAGATGTGTTATTCTCACGATGACTGCTTATTCACTTGTCATTGCACGAGAGTAAGGAAAAGGTGTTAGGGATGCCCAGTCCCAAAATGAAAAATGAATTTACTTTATGTTTTCAAATAATAAATTCCTTCGAAATTGTTGGTTGGAAGACACCCGTGGATACAGTTAGCCATGGAAAGTGAAAGTATGGTGGAAAAAGAAATAAACTTTAATTTCTGTTTGGTAACCTCCTATGATATATCTAGCATGGAAAGTGTTGGGAACTCTAAGTCGTTTTCTTTGGTGGGAATAGTATGCCTCTCAAAATGTTTTTATCTCTCAATTTTTTGCTTTGAGCTTTGGCACCTCTACAAATCCCTACTTCCCTCTATGAAGGGCCTTTCTTTTACTTTATGCATTTTTATTTTCAATTTGAGTCTCCATCATCTCTTAAAAAAGCACCAACTAGGGGGCACTATGATCGTACTTGAGCATTGGGTGTAGTTAATATGCGAGTGTGTTTCATGAATGGATCAATGATTGATCATGATGGGCTAGGGATAACTTATTTTAGCATTGATATTTTGAAAGACATGGTTGCTTGTTGGTATGCTTCAGTATTTAAGTTAGCATGTCAAAACTAGACTATTGCTTTAAACAATATAAAAGTCCAAATGTCCATTCTATAATGAAAAGAATATGAGATGACATGTTAGGCAGCATTCCACATCAAAAATTTTGTTTTTATCATTTACCTACTCGAGGACGAGCATGAATTAAGCTTAGGGATGCTGATACGACTTCAAAGTATCTATAATTTTTTATTGTTCCATGCTATTATATTGTCATTCTTGGATGTTTTATAATCGTTTTATAGTCATTTTATATCTTTTTTTGGTACTAACCTATTGACATAGTGCCAAGTGCCAGTTGCTGTTTTCTGCATGTTTTTTTACATCGCAGGTAATCAATATCAAACCGAGTCCAAAGGCAGTGAAACTTTTTATGGATTTTTTTGTACCAGAAGACATCCAGTGGGCCGGAGAAGCGCCTCGGGGTGCTCCGAAGCCACCAGGGCGCGCAAGCGCGCCCTGGTGGGTTGTGCCGACCTCGGGGCCCCTGGACCGCCTCTTTGCTCTATAAATACCCCAATATTCCAGAAACCCTAGGAGAGTCGGCGAAAATCAATTCCAGCCGCCGCAGAGTCCAGAACCACCAGTTCCAATCTAGACACTATCACCAAGGGGTTCACCACTTCCATTGGTGCCTCTCTGATGATGTGTGAGTAGTTCTTTGTAGACCTTCGGGTCTGTAGTTAGTAGCTATATGGCTTACTCTCTCTCGTTTGATTCTCAATACAATGGTCTCTTGGACATCCATATGATGTAACTCTTTTTGCGGTGTGTTTGTTGGGATCAGATGAACATTGAGTTTATGACCAGATCTATCTCTTTTTATCCATGAAAGTTATTTGAGTTTATTTTGGTCTCTTATCCATGGGAAGAGGTGCTTTGTAGTTGGTTCGATCTTGTGGTGCTTGATCCCAGTGACAGAAGGGGAACCGACACATATATATCGCTGCTATTAAGGATAAAAGGATGGGGTCTATTTCTACATAAATAGATCTTGTGTACATCATGTCATTGTTCTTATTGCATTACTCCCTTTCTCTATGAACTTAATACACTAGATGCATGCTGGATAGCGGTCGATGTGTGGAGTAATAGTTGTAGATGCAGGCAGGAGTCGGTCTACTAATCTTGGACGTGATGCATATATAATGAGCATTTCCGGGATATCATCATGATTATTTGAAGTTCTATCAATTACCCAACCATAATTTGTTTACCCACCGTTTGCTATTTTTCTTGAGAGAAGCCACTAGTGAAACCTACAGCCCACAGGTCTCTTTCTCATATTATTTGCCTTTGCGATCTATTTTCCTTTGCTTTTATTTTCATATCTATTAAACCAAAAATACAAAAATACCTTGCTGCAATTTATTCTCATTTATTTTATCTCGTGTCCCCGCAATCCAATCTATTATATTTTTATCATGTCCATTTGCCAATTTCTGGCACCGCTACCCCAAAGGGATTGACAACCACTTTTACACATCGGGTCGCGAGTATTTGTTATTTGTGTGTAGGTGCTGTTTACCTAGTGTTGCTTGGTTATCCTACTGGTCTGATAACCTTGGTTTCATCACTAAGGGAAATATCTATCGTCATTGTGCTACATCATCCCTTCCTCTTTGGGGAAATACCGACATAGCTTCAAGCCACATCAAGCACTCCTTGGGAGATCCCCAAAGTCCTGTGTGAATCGCCATAGTTGGGTGAGCTCGACGAACCACTTGTGGCCAAAAAACACACTGAAACCAAAATGGCTTACCAGCAGCGATGTGCCTCATTTCCTAGAGCACTTCGCGGTCTGCTTAGGCTTGAGTCTGGAGCTCGGCGTGTGCCGAGCTCATATTTTTGAGCTCCGTGGTCTCCACCTTATCCTTCTCCCGAAGGGCATCGCATTCCTGGTATGTGCCCTTCAGGGTGTTCTCTACTTTGAGAACCAGAGCGTGGTCCTTGTCCTGAGCCGCCTCTTCTGTGGCTAGCTCCTTCTCGGCCCACACAGCCGCAACCTTCCACTGCTCTGCTTCCTGCCGAGCCTTTCCCAACTCGGCCATGACCAGCTCCGTCATTGCAGCCGTCATATAAAAGACCTCGGTATTAGAATTAAATCTCAAACAAAAGTCAAAGTAAATTTGATAACATGACAATTTTCTGCTTACCTTGGGCCCACTTGATCCGCTTTTGCATCAGATCAAGGTCCGACTCCAATCCATTCAACTTCTGAGTCATCTCCGCTATCACCTCGGAAGTGGAGTTCGGAGCTGAGCATGAGGCCTGCAGAGGCACATTCACTTATTAGTATCGCAGTTCTGAAGTTAATCCTCTGGTCAGCTTTTATCATAAAATGAGCCAGAGTATTGGGGGTACTCCATTTCTGACTTTCGAATAATAATCTATCTCGACCCAAAGCCAATTCTTAAAACTAACTTTGGGCTCGGGACTATGATACGTCTCCAACGTATCTATAAAGTATGAAGTATGCATGATGTTATATTATCATTCTTGGATGTTTTACAATCATTTTATAGCAACTTTATATCATTTTTTGGGACTAACCTATTGACCCAGTGCCCAGTGCCAGTTGCTGTGTTTGCTTGTTTTTTACATTGTAGGAAATAAATATCAAATGGAGTCCCAACACCGCGAAACTTTTTGTTTATTTTTTATGGACTAGAAGACATCCAATGGGCCAGAGTAGCACCTGGGGGTGCCCTGAGGGGGGCACAACCCACCAGGGCGCGCCTGGGGTCTCAGGCAGCCAGGTGGGTTGTGCCCACCTCGGTGGCCTCCCGTACCCCCTCTTCGCCCTATAAATTGTCAAATATTCCAAAAACCCTCAAGGTAACCCTAGATCAGAAGTTTCGCTGCTACAAAGCCTCTATAGCCATGAGAAACCAATCTAGGCCCCATTCCGGCACCCTACTGGAGGGGGGAATCATCACTGGTGGCCGTCTTCATCATCCCGACAGCCACCGTGATGAGAAGGGAGTAGTCCACCCTCGGGGCTGAGGGTTTGTACCAGTACCTATGTGTTTAATCTCTATCTATCTATCTATCTATCTATCTCTGTCGTGTTCTTGAGATGTGACGATCTTGATGTATCGCGGGCTTTGTTAATATAGTTGGATCATATGGTATTTTCCACACTGTATCTTGTTGTGATGAATTGAGTTTTCCCTTTGAGATTTCGTTTTATCGGATTGAATATTTCAATGGATTTGAGAGCACTTGATATATGTCTTGCATATGAATACATGTGGTGACAATGCGGTCTTATTTTGATTCACTAGATATATGTTTTGGCACTCAACTCACGGATTCCCGAGGTTGATGCACGTTCTCGTCTTTGTTTCTCCGATAAAAATCTTGGGGCACTATTTGAGGTTCTTTGTGCTGGATTGAGTATTATGAATCTGAAATTATTGGGATAGATCGATCGGAAAGAATAGCTTCGAGATGGTTTCATACCCTACAAACGATTTCTTCTTATGTTCTCCGCTAGATAGGAACTTTGGAGTGATTCTTCATCACACATAGAGGGATGGTTATATGACCCAACTATATTAGCATTGTTGAGAGATTTCACTAGCGAAAGTACAGACCCTAGGCCTCATTTTCAAGCATTGCAATACCGTTTGTGCTCACTATTGTTACTTGCTACCTTGCTGTTTTTTATTTTTCTTATTACAAAAATAAATATCTACTTTCCCTATTACACTTGTATCACCATCTCTTCGCCGAACTAGTGCACCTATACAAATTACCATTCTATTTGGTGTGTTGGGGACACAAGAGACTTTTTATTATTTGGTTACAGGGTTGTTTGAGAGAGACTATCTTCCTCCTACGCCTCCCATAGATTGATAAACCATAGGTCATCCACTTGAGGGGAAATTGCTACTGTCCTACATAACTCTGCGCTTGGAGGCCCAACACGTGTCTACAGGAATAAAGTTGCGTAGTAGACATCCAACTCTTTTCTGGCGCCGTTGTTGGGGAGGTGAGTGCTTGAAGGTATATCCTTAGATCCTGCAATCGAATCTTTTAGTTTCTTCTTTATCACTAGTTTGGTTTATAAAAGAAAACTACAAAAAAATGGAGATTGGGTTACCTCAAGTTGTTATTTATCTTTATATTGTTTATCTTGAGAATAAGGATTCCAATAATTGTGCTCAATTTCTAGAAATAGAATTGAACAAAAATGATGGCATAAATAAATTGGATGATGGGCATGATTACAATATTGCTAGTTTGAATTCTTTGAATATCCATGATGTTAATGATGATTGCATTAGTCATGATAATCTCCTATAATAATATCAATTTTTGCAGAGTGAATTGAGAGTCCAAATGCACACCAAAAAGGGAAATAGATTTTGTAAGAAGCATAAGTATTTAGAAATGAAAAATTTGCGGGAGAGGCTAGATGATTGTGCTGAAAGATTTAATTTTTCTCGCCATCCTTGTGACCTTTGCAATGAACGTGGTCATTTAATCTTGAATGCAAATTGTTTCATGATCAAATCGTGTCCAAAAACTATGATTACTTGATTACCCTTGAGCATCATAAAGAGATTAGTCTTCTTCTGGGGTATAACTAAGGGTATTCCAAAATTTAATCTTGAGATATTTCTTAATTTTTATCCATAGGAAATTTATATGTTTTGTACGATAAATTGCATTGTGAATCCTTATATTGCCAACTATCTAAAGACAAGAAAACAAATAGAATATGAAGACAATACTAATGAAAGGGAAGATATTTCCCAATACCTCCTATCCAATCAATCTCTTCAACAAGAAGATCAAAAATATTGATTAAACCCATACATGGGGTGGTGAAGAAGAAGAAAAGAAGAAATAAATGAGGTAAAAATGTATCTCTCCCAAATAATGTTGCTCCTATTTTTCTTGTGCCTCATGAAAATGAATCCGAAATACTTGCGGAAGATGATGCACATGATGATGATTTTTTATGCCTATTGCTTGTTGTGATAATTATGATTGGGAAGATAATGATACTCCTTATAATCTTGGAAATTTTGGCATCAACTTGGGAAATTATGATGATAGAAATTGCTACACCGTTGGTGCTATTCATACTATTAATGATGAGAGTGATTATGCTTATGATATGCCAAGCCACAAGCTTGGTGATGCTATGTTTGATGAGAATGTCATGTTTGAGAATTTATTTGCTGTAATTAATGCTTGTCCCAAGATTGGGGATGCTATGTTTAATGAAGATGATCTTTTTAGCCGCCCTACTTTGAACGACCAAATTTGCTATGATGATTGCATGACTTCTATCTATGATGAGAACAAAATTGCTACTTATGATGATTACTATGATGATACTTATGTTATAAAAAGTAGTGATGGTTATATTTACAAAACTTGTCATAGTTTTGATTATCCTTTTAATGAAAACTACTCTTTTAATGTGGAAACAATTTATAGTATTTGAGTTTCATATGATACTCCCACCATTGTGAATGAGAAGAAATTTCCTTATGTGGAGAGTAATAAAATTTCTATGCTTGTGGATCATGAAAAGAATGTTTTATGTGATGGTTATATTGATGAATCTATTCATTATGCTACTGAAAATTATTATGAGAGAGGAACTTATGATTCATGATGCTCTTGTTATGTTTCAATCCTTATATTTTATGCGAGCATCATTGAACATCATGCCTAGCTTAAAAGGCATTAAAGAAAAGCGCTTTTTGGGAGACAACTCAACACTTTTACCTACTATTTTTGTGTTTTCACATGATTAGGCTACTGTATTAATCATGTTTTATTGCTTTTGTTTCAATAAAGTACCAAGTAAGACCTTTGGGATGGTGTATGGCGATAGTTGATTTAATCTTGCTGAAAAAAAACTTTGCGCTCGGGCAAATAATTATAATTTTTAATAGAAGCATGATAAAATACTGATTATTTTTGTAGAAGATTAATAGATAAATTTTGCAGGATGTCCTCTTTTTCAAAAATTTTGGAGTAGCAGAAGTATGGTTAGAGTACAGATTACTACATACACTTTTGTTTTTGACAGATTCTATTTTCAATGCATAGTTTGCTTGTTTTCTAGTTTCAATGGCTTATATTGCTCAATATAAATTGTGGAAACGATATTCTACATTAGTCATTGTGTGCAAAAAATTATGAATCTTGTATTTGACAGTACCAAAGTGAAATGGTTTGCTCTTTATCATACTGACCCATCTCAAGAAGTTCAGTTAAGTTTTGTGTGATTGAAGTTTTCAAGTTTTGGATGAGATGTCGATATGAGGAGAATAAGGAGTGACAAGACCCTAAGCTTGGGGATTCCCAAGGCACCCCATGTTAATATGCAAGGAGGATCCAAGCAAAAAATCTTGGGGATGCCCCGGAAGGCATCCCCTCTTTCATCTCCAACATTATCGGTAACCTCACTTAGAGCTACATTTTTATTCGTCACATGATATGTGTTTTGCTTGGAGCATCATTTTATTTTGTTAGTATTTGCTTGCTGTTATTTAGAATAAGGTTTTTCACCTTTTATTTCAATAAAAGTGGCAAGGATAGCCTTTACCATGCTTATTTTGCAAGTCTACATGTTATTGTTTCAAAACAAAAAGTTTATCATTGTTGCAAAAATTCTTGAGAAAAGTCAGAATGTGATAAAATGTTAAATCTTTTTGCACAATAAGTTCTGATAATTTTCTATAGTGTGGTAACTTCTTATAATTTTTGGAGTTAAAGACGTATTGATAATCTTGCATTCTTTACATCCTATACTGTTTTGGCAGATTGCTGTTATGTTTGCATTGTTTGCATATGTTTGCTTGTTTAATGATTCTATTAGAGGATATGAGTATTAAATATGAAGAGCCATTTAGTATGAAATGTTGAATAATAATTTTAGTGATTTGCTACAATAGAGAATGATAAGGTTTTTGCATTGATTTATACTAACGCATCTCACGAGTTCTTGTTGTGTTTTGTGTGGATGAAGTTTTTAAGATTTAGGCAAACCGCAATATAAAAGGAATTAAGGAGACATAAAAACTCAAGATTGGGGATTCCCAAGGCATCCCAAGATAATGAGCATGAATGGTTTGCTACCAATATTTGGCTAGCCAAACGTTGGCATTGCCAAATATTGACAATGCCAACACTTGCCAACTATTGGCAACTTTCTGTGAGATGCCAAGACGACTCCGTAACCAACCAAGTAGTAGCCAATATTTGGCACAATGCCAAACATCGGCATGCCAAATTTTGGCACCAAACCAATTTATGCTCAATATTTCAAGAAGTCTCAGGAATCTAAGCTTGGGGATGCCCGGTATGCATCCCACCTTTCTTCATCAACAATTATCGGTCAGTATCGCTTGATCCTAAGTTTTTGCTTCGTCACATGTTGTGTGCTATTCTTGGAATGTCATTTTGTCCTATGTTGCTTGCGGTTTTAATGAAATACTTAGATCTGAAAGGTTTTAAATAAGAGAGAGTCTTCAAATAGCTACCTATTTAATTAACTACTCATTTGATCTTCACTTATATCTTTATGGAGTAGCTTGTCACTTACTCTTGTGTTGCACTTATATTCTATGAGTAAATTGTTGAATAAATTGAATATAATGAAGCTGAAATTATATGTTCATATCATGCCTAGTAGTAGCTTCACATTGAGTTTAGAAAGTGAAATCTTTTGAAGCTTGACAATCACAATATTGGTCATACAAGCAATTCATGAATGATTAGTAGAAGGAAAAGAACTTCATATGCAAATACACTATCTTGGAAATCTTTTGTCATTGTGAGCCACCATAAAAATATTATATGCGAAAAATATTGATGTTGGACAAGGAAGACAACATAATGATTTATGTTTGTTCATATTCACATAGAAGTTATATTTTCGTAGATCCTTCAACATGTGGTGGTTGCCCCCTATCTTTGCTAGCCAAAAATTCTGCACCAAGTAGACAGACTACTTGTGCATCCAAAAACCCTTAAGCCCAAATGTCGGTGTACAAAAGTAGGGGCTCTCCTTTTGCACCCCTTTACTTGTGCACGGGCAGTCAGAGCCGTGCCCACGGCCACACTAAGCAGGGCAGAGGAGGGATGCCGGAGCACAAGACGACCAGAGCAATGCGAAGACCAGAGACGCAAAGAGAGCAAAAGGGCGAGGTGGACTCCCCAGCACTACAAAAAAAAAGACACATCCATGACATTTTGGGCCGAACGAATTTTTTTCTGTCATACATATGACACTTCTATGACGATAATTGTGACAAAACCCGGTATCATCGTAGATGTGGTGGGCTCCTACTTCTATGACAAAAAATCATGACAGAAAATGGGCTTTTCGTGTAGGGCGGGCCGGAGACGCAGCTGCATGACATTCTTTGGGCCGTCCATGACGGAAAAAACCATGGTAGAAGAGAGGGGGAGGAAAATTTCGAGGAGTTCCCGGTTACGGTGGGAGGTCGGGGGCCGAGCGATGCGCGTTTCTCTCGTACACGTACGTGTGTGTGTGCGAGGCGTTGGCTCTAACTAAACCCGAGCTTGGCGTTGGGCTCTAACTGAACCCGAGCGATTGCACTGCAGGCTACGCATTACTGAACCCGAGCAATCAATCGATGGTTGTTAACTGAACTCGATCGAGCGATTCCTTCGCTACTGCTGCTAACTGAAAGCCGATCG
>NC_041380.1:170526274-170539464 GCF_002162155.2 Triticum dicoccoides | reverse complement strand
GAACAGTAGACGGTGGAGGGGTGGTTGAATAGTAGCCGGTGGAGTAGCGCGCGGTGGAGGCTGGATGAACAGGAGCCCGTGGAGACTGGATGAACAGGAGCCCGTGGAGGCTGGAGGAGGTCGACGGTGGAGATGAACAGTATCCCTTGGAGTCCTATTTTGCGGTAGCCACACCCCTCCTGATGAACAGGACCCCCGTTTCGACCGTAGCGCTCCAACACAAGTCCGTTTCCTCCGTTTTGCGGTATGCCACACCCCTCCCGATCAACAGGACCCCCGTTTCGACCGTAGGAGGTCCATTTCCTCCGTTTGGCGGTACGCCAGACCCCTCCCGATGAACAGGATCCCGTTTCGAACGTGGCCGGTCGAACACAAGGCCGTTTCCTCCGTTCTGCGGTATGCCAGGCCTCGTTTCCATCACCTGTTCCGTCCAAGCCGTCCCGATGAACACGACGCATTCCGTTGCCTCCCCATGAACAGGACGCATTCCGTTGCCTCCCCATGAACACGACGACGACGCAATTCCTCCGTTCCGAACCAGCCATGTACACGAGCCCTGGCCATACGTATGCGCGAGTAGGCGTTCGAGACCCCACCTGTATCTACACATACGTGGCCGTATTTTCTTTCTTGCACCCTGGCCGTTGTATGTACGTGTAAATGCTACGTGCGCGCCTCTACTATGACACATGCACGCCTCTACTACGACACGTGCCTGCCTCTAAATCGACCAGTATGTACGTACACGTTCACGACCAGAATGACAACGCTACGTACGCTTCGACCAGGTGGGTCCCGACTGTTAGGCACTTCCTTGCCTGCGAAGATGTAGCTGGTCGGGCCCAGCAGTCAGGGGGCGAATCATTTTTTTTGCCCGGACGCACTTCCTTGCGTGCAAAGATGTAGCTGGAGGGTCCTAGCAGTCAGGGGGAAACATTTTTTTCCGCAAAATACGGTGGCCCGTCCGGTGGGTCCCGCTGTCAGGTGTAGGAATAATTATTTTGCACATAATAAGGAGGCACTTCCTTGCTGCGGCCGTGGACCCAGCTGTCAGCCTCTCCATGTACAGTCCACGTCCGATGGAAGCCGTTCCTTGACCACGTTGACCACGCCGCGCCGAGAGCACTAGGGCGGTGGATGAAGGCGAGGCCTAGGAAGGGGACGACGCGGAGCCGGGGAAGACGCGGCAGTGGATGCCCACACGTAGAGGAGTACGACGGTTCATTGGTTCGCTCTGTTGTGAGGCTGCCATCGCCACAGAATAACAGGGGGTGTGGGTGAGTAGAGGGATGGCCTGGCTAGCGGTGGGAGTAGTAGGGGGCGGTGAGGTCTCCACCGCATCGCAGCCGGCCATGGGAGGCAGGAGCACGAGGCACGACTGGCGCTGGTTTGGGAGGCTGGAGCAAGAAGACCAGAGGTTGAAGAAGCACTACGGCCGTTGGATGGACATCATACGGTCACTGGAGCTAGAATCATGCATATTAACTAAGTTGACAAAGCCCTTCGTCCACGTCAACATAGTAGGTCCACAAGTCAGCCTACCACTATACTAGGTCCCAGCTAACAGGGGGAGTATTCATTTTTTTGTGCGTAATAAGGAGGCACTTCCTTGCGTGCGAAGATATAGCTGGTGGGTCCGACCTGTCAGCGGCGGTAACATTTTTTTCACGAAATATAGAGGCCCTTTCGGTGGGTCCCTGATGTCAGGTGGAGGAATCATTATTTTGCACGTAATAAGGAGGCATTTCCTTGCGTGCGGCCGTAGACCCAGCTGTCGGCCTCCCCACGTAAAGTCCACTTTAGATGCATGTCGATCGTTGATCATGTTGACCAGGCCGTGCCGAGAGCACCAGGGCGGTGGACGACGGTGAGGCCTAGGAAGGCAACGACACGGAGGCAGGGAAGACTCGGCAGTTGTTTCCCATGTGGAGGGGAGTACGACTGTACGAGGGTTTACTGGTTCGTCTACCGTCGCCGGAGAATAACAGCAGGTGTGGGTGAGTAGAGGGATGGCTAGGCCAGTGATGGGAGTACGGTGGGACGGTGAGGCCTGCGCAGCAGCAAAGCCGGACGCGGGGAGGAGGGAGCAAGCAGTCCCGCCGGCGCCTGTTTGAGCGGCTGGAGCAGGAAGAGCAGAGATTGAAGAAGCACGATGGCCGTTGGATGGCCATCCAACAGTCACTGCTTGTGCGTCAACCTTTTTTTAGGAAAGCCTCAAATCTATGGAAAATAGCATACAAACCATTTGCTAATTCTTAAGGTTTTTTGGAGCCCATATTCTTTTTGTTAGCATTATAGCCCATATTATGGCCACGGTTAAAAAATTATACAAAATTTTGCATATTTCGGTGCGGTCCGAACTATTTTTAATTCCGAAATTTCGACTCACATTCAAACTGATTTTAAAAATAAATGTATATCAATATAAAATCCAACAAATTCTCTATGCATAAAAATTAATGTAATTTAAAATCTCGAAATAAAAAAAAGATATTCGAAACTAATTGTCGGTTTGATGTATTTTAAAAATGTACAACCCATTTCTCCTTACTGATGGGCCATTTTCTCGGCCAGCCGAATGAAAGCTCTCCTCGTCTTGAAAGATTTGTAGCCCAACAAGCCTGACAAAGCGACTTACTTGGCAAATCACAAAAAAACTGGGATGTGGCCGTGGACCCAACTGTGAGTCCATTTGTTTTTTTAGTCCATTTGGTGGGCTGGGTGAAACAATGATGTAACATCTATGCAGCCCATTTAAATCCCATTTGCATTTCTCTCAAAAGCCGCGGACTTGCTGGGCTGGGTGAAAATATCTTGTTGGGTTAGACGGAGAAATGTTATAAAAACATAAACACATGATTGCACGTTAGTAAAATCTTTGCAAGCTTAAGTACGCAATCACTAGGAGTTAACTTGCCAAGTTATATATAAACAATTATTATTATTATTTTGTAAGAACTTTGAACTTACGAAATAAAATATCATTTTAATTTCATGAGTTAATAGTACGTGGGGTATTAATATTTTTTAGGCTAGACGTGGGACAGTTCAGTTGGTTCTAGGGGAAACTACTGGGAGAAAACTCAGTTTACATTGAAAAAGAAAGTGGGAGAAAATCAGAGACTTGCTGGGTCCACCTGAGGAGGGGAATATGTTGGGAGGAAGGAGATTCAAAGCATAGCAGCCGAGTGAACTAGTTTTTTTTACGGACAAGTGAACTAGTTTACATACATAAGCAAATTGCCACTAAAAAAGCAATCAGGTTAATGGGTTCTTAAAAGAAATATTTCGGACAAAACAGATAATTACGACACATAGGCTAATGCATGAAATACTCACATGATAAAGGTGCTTATAAACAGATAAAGTACAACATCTAGACCTTCCTGGCACGCTTGATCATGACGCTGCAGTTGTCCGTGTACTCGTCGGTTACGGGAAGCACACACGCCCTCATATCCTAGATCTGCATGTACATGTTGTAGAATGCGTATGCGCCCTTGGCCGCGGAGGTTATATAGGCTAGATTCAGAGGTACCTCCCACGTGTTCAGGTCGTCTTCTTTCATGTTGGCATATCAGGGGTCGATGATGGTCTCAGCGAGGTCAACCACGGAGTCCTTCTCCTGCCTATTGCTGATGATCTTGTATTGCTTCTGGATGTCGACAAGCTTGTTGCACCAGATGGCCGAATCATTGCGTTCTTCCTTCTCTCCACCGTAGCGAAGGTGCAGTCGGCGCTGCCGATGAAACGGGCGAATGCTCCAGAACCTGGTGCAGCCATAGGACTGAGGCAAGGCAGAGCTTCACCGAGTCCGTATCGTTGGTGTACATCACATTCAACTTGGTGCAGCCATAGGACTGAACGGCGAACTCAAAGGGGAACTCCTTGCTGAAGTTCATATCCAGCAGGCTCACCCCTTGGATCGCCATTGGAGTCTCTTCAAGTGAACGAGTGTGTAGGCGGCGGCAGCAGTTCGTTTTCCAACTCTTGTGGAACTGGATTCAATAGTAAGCTGAGTGTGTACAGGCGACAACAGTTACTACCCCTCCCTCATCCGCTGCACGCCCGACAGAAGATGCACCCTCGGCCACATGTCGGTTCACGAGCGGGTCTGTATTGGTACTGTAATAACAGGAGTTAGTGGTCACTTTACTTAAATTTAATTAGCTTTAACAGGAATTTGTACTTAAAACAAGCAATGCATTCGCTCGTTCTATCAGTGCCACAGGATCAACATGCACAACAATTAGAATTATTATTCTCAGGATGCACATGATCATCACATTTGTCGCATTTTCACAAAAGATAATACTACCGAGTTTGAACTGTTTGTTATGGTTGTTGTCCTCTGCATCATCATGCCGTGTTTCCCAGCTTGCAAGATTCAGAACCAACAAATAAGATCCAAATAATAAGTACAACAAAGATGCCTACACATCTCATTGATTCCCAGCTTGCAAGATTCAGAACCAACAAATAAGATCCAAATAATAAGTACAAGAAAGATGCCTATACATCTCACCGATTCCCAGCTTGCAAGATTCAGAACCAACCCATTAGATCCTTTTGATAAAGTGAATATCGGGATTAAGTCCATCTTGGCTAGCCATGTCATACAATCGAAGAACTTGGCGAATGCTCTTGACCGTCACAACATCTGTAGTTGAGTATTCATGTTTGCACAACATGTTTGCACAGCACAAACAAGGAGACAGGAGAGCATGATTTCGCTTTAATAGCGGCCTCCTTGAACTCAACCTCCAACTCTACTTGGATGAGGTCTGCCTGGAGTTCCATGATTCAATTCATGCGCCTTTTTCTGCAGTTCACCTGAAATGATGTAAAGATTGCATCATTCAGCTAGCAAGAAGTACTTGCTCTTGTGAGCTAGCAGGTTCTTCTTTAGTAGTTGCACTAAAATTGAGGAACATTAAGGTTGGCTGTCCGGCTCATGTAAGGCGCAACTATAATTTTCTTATCCTTTTGTGTACTTCCACTAAAATAAAGTGCCGTTGTGGTGACCGTGACGGCTCCATCTTGCAAAGGCTAATAAAATGTTGCACGAGATTACAAGAAGAACTTGATGGAGATTTTGGAAACTCCAATCACCATTTTGTGCAGTTCCACTAAAATTGAGAGATGTTGCCCACGTGACATTTTAGTTGAACTGCACAAGACACTCATTCCAAAAAAGTGTTTTCTGCAGTTCACCAAAAGGTCACAATAGAAACAAGGTGAAATGGATATCCCTATCTGCACAAAAAGATAGAAAGTAAACAGTTGCTGGTCAATAAGAATATACGAAAATATACAAAATGAAAAGAAGCATCTTAATTATGTTCACGACAATCACGCAAGGACAATAGAAATTTTAAAACGTCAGCGATGCTTCATGTTACCAGAAGCATTACGATCAACAATGAGATTCCTCAAATATGGGATTACTTTAATGGTGGCATTTCTTGTTTACCAGACACAGTAAATCAACAGCAGCTAAAGAGTTGGTTTAAGGGCATGGGACCATGGGGACACCAGGACACTCAGCGGCGTAAAGGAGCAACTTACTTATCATACCAGGGAAAACAGCAGGAGTGCCATTGTACTATGTGAGGGCAGCAAATCTAATCCTGGAGACCTTTTACTATGTGAGGGCAGCAAATCTAATCTTGGAGACCTTTTACTATGTGAGGGCAACAAATCTAATCCTGAGACCTTTTACTATGTGAGAACAGCAAATCTAATCCTGGAGACCATTTACTATGTGATGGCAGCAAATCTAATCCAGGACATACTCTGTTGACTTGTCGACCAACCGCCACTTTCTATCCTTTTTTCAACCAATAATAGATCTGTTCCTTATCTAGTTTGTACTGCATTTATTTCCCTTTTCAACCAAGAGACCGGTTGGGTATCCAGTCTCTACTACTTTCACCATATTATTTCCTCTTTGAATCAAGTCCTAGATTCATGCTACAACTTTCCCCCCTTTCTTCGTTGTTTGAACAAAGCCCTGGATTCGAATGCATGAAGTAGCTTTACCTCTAATAATACTAAAAATTTAGGTTGCTTTGGAAGAGCTGATGGGAGTAGAAAAAGATGCACATGCAGACACGTGGGGAGCTGGGGCAGTAGAGAAAGGCCGCTTTTGAAGAACTTATACCTAAGAGTCGCCGGGATGTCGGCGGTGGCAGGTAGGATCTACGGACAATACGGCAGGGAGGAAGAAAGGTCGGAGGACCTCCCGAGCCGGCCATGTGTCGGAGAGAACGGCACGGGCAGAGGATCGGGCCCCTCCGGCAGCTGTGGGTTTCCTCCCTCGACGGCGATGACCGCGTGAACGATGCACCATTTAGTCCTCTACACACACCGGCCGAAGGGATCCGACCGGATCTATGACCAGCGGTGAGCAGAGAGAAAATGTCGCTACCACTGTCTTGTTTATATCTGGAGAGGATGAGAGAATGAAGAGAGCAACCCTAGAAAAGCAAGCACTTAGGCCCCTGCGTCCATATACAGTGGAGTGATTATCTTTTTTCTCTCCACAACAAGTGTTTCAATGTGTGTATGTGGCATTAACGAAAAGCAACTCTCTATTTAAGGTGACTATTGTACGACTCCTACTTACAACTAGTAGTACTACAGTATTGTTCACTTGTGCTCCCCGCCCCTCCATTCATTGAACAACCCCACTGGTGAATAAACATAGTAAGTATTGTATTTATATAGAATGAACAAGCTCGAACTGTTTTCGCATAGTTAAAAGTTGAGGGCGGGGCTTTTCCCGGGCAGTACGCGCGGCAGTTTTCCGGTAGGGCCAGAAGACTATTTTTGTTTTAAAAAAACTTCAAGACGGCCACATAGCATGGAGCCGACCCCAACGATTTTAAGCTTATAGGCACGGTACATGCTATCCTAGACTACTATACACATGAAACTGCCACACAAGCGTCCGGGCTGCGCTTGGCTCTTCGCCTCTTTGGGAAGTCGAACAATGATGGAATACTACTGCACTCGAGGAGTACTACAATATGCTTCTGGCCATCTGATACCGATTGAACTGTTGCATGTCCACCGCGTGCGGGAGGGAGACCGTGTAGAAAAAGCTTCTCATAGTCTTGCTAGCCACCACGCTCATGGGCGAGGGAGGGACGCTCCTGCCTTTGCGTGTATGACTGGTGGGCCCTACAGGTGTGTGGCCAACCTGTCATACAGCCAAGGCATGTGCAGTTAAGTCCGCGAGGGAGAGGATAATCAAACTTCTCGTTGATGTACGAGTTGACGCGACACATCAAAGCACTGCACTCGATATATTTCAATAATTTGCGTGTGTGACTCCAAGATGCATTGGCCGGGGGTCATCATCCTCCTTTTCGAGAAAAAATAGACGCGTGTGTGAGAGGACGAGTGCGTGCGTGCACCTCTTCTCTTCCTGTAAAAGGTACTACTAAACTCAGAGTACAAGTTTTTGTGGGTGGCACGATGGTGCATGCGAGAAGTCCCGAGAGATAGGTTTAATCCATTAATTGCAATGCATGCATGCATAAAGTACATGCATTGGTCAATTTTTGCTTAATACTTGCATGCAATGATTTAATGCACCTTGGAATCTGAACATGTGTTGGGGACAACCAAATTGAGCATTATAAAATGGAAAAACTAAAATTTTGAGATAAGCCCTATAAAACCGGAAAGGAGGGAGTATAAAAAGAAGTACTCCATCCGGGAATAGTGCCGCACTTCGAAACTAGAACCGTCAAAAAATTTTGAGCTTGCGTCTCGTCACATTCCAAATTACTCCACGCTATATTGAATTGCAAACCTGTTCACACCGATCACAACCTAAACGGTTTCCCACTTAGGAGCGTATTAGTACTCGGTTATAAATACTAGTATGCCAAGATGACTCCACATTCATCCTCAACTCCTCATCCACAAAAACAAACAAGTCATTCAACATCCTACCCTTGTGTCTGCCATGGCCAGCGTGAGTTCTGGGTCGAGAGATTGCCACCAGGGAGAGGCGAGCATGGAAGCGGAACCACGAGAGATGTCCCGCCTCGCTGCGAGAGCAGCCGACATGTCCCGCTGCACGGAAGTAGCAGCACAGAGGTCCCGCCGTGCCACTGAAGCAGCACGGAGGTCCCGCCGTGCCGTCGATGCAGCAGACTGGTCTGGCCGCGCCGCGGAAGCAGTAGAGATGTCCCGCCGCGACGCGGCGGCCTGGGAAAATTTCTCGCGGGCACGCGACGACTGTTATAGGCGCATGCATGTGATCCTCCATAGCCAGACGGATCAGATCTCTTGCTCGGCAAGGTTGCAGGACGACATGATAGCCTCGTTTGAACAGGCTACCGGTGTCATCCGGCAACTAAGGGAGGGCAATGAGAGGCTCCGGGCCGAGTGCGACCTGCTGAGGAAGAAGATCGTCCGAAGTGCAGACCTGCAGGAGGAGACTAGTGCCTTGTTGAAGAAACTTATGGACGAGAATGACATGCTCCACAACGAGCACCAAAGGCTGGTGGAGGAATCCGTGGATGTTCTCAAGCAGCTTCTTGAGGACACGAAAGAGCTCATTGCCGCTCGCCGTGGAGACTAGTTTCTTGGTTTCTTTTGTTGTAATAATCGGTTTAGGATGTGGATTGTGTCGTCGGTTGTGAAATGTTGGGTTCTACCGCGGATGTTTGGCCTTTCTTGGCCTCTTGGGATGTTGTGATTTCAATCTGGTAGCTTTTAGTCCTTTGTGTTAGGCTGGAGTTGTGCTGAACTTCTTGTGAATTGTGGTGGTTTTCAGTAAAGAAAATTAGAAGGGGCAAGCCCTTCTTTGATAAAAAATTAATCGTCCATATATATTCATCAGTCTTGCTATAAGTCGCAGTAGATGCTATATAGGTCCGTCGGATCTTACATCAAGATCCGTGCTTTCAGATTTTCTTTTCTCTCTCTTAAATCTCAGTCGAGTGAGACATAGCCACGCCATTAAAAAGAGGCTCGGGCACCATTAATGGAGACCTTGGTAGAGAGGTGGACGGCAGATGGAGGTCAAAGGGCTCTCCTCCCGATAAGCACGCGTAGGGGTCTGATCGCACGCCTCTCATACTCAAATAGCTACCCTGCACGTCGCCTCCTAGATAATAAAAAAGGGGACGCGTGGTGGCACGTAAATGGTACTAGTAAGTATAATGCTCACGGTTTCAATAATACTTGTGTTTCTGATTGTAACGTGAATACACTTCTTCCAAAATGACTTTGTTGATTGTTAATGTGTGCGCCTTCGCAAATCGGACTGCAAATTTACCACAGCATGTTGGTGCCATGTCATGGCACCAAGCCAAGTTTCATTATTTTCATGCGTGTTTTGGATTGACAGGAATTAAAAAACTAAGTTCCTCAATGTTTCCAGCCCAGCCACGACGCCCAGAATTTTGAATTTCATTCTCATTTGTTGCATGGAACCTAGAAATTTACCCGAGGACACACATGTGATTTTTAACCAACTTTGGTGCACTGGAACATGTGCTTGTATTTCGAATTTGAATTATGCACACAAAGGTGACATGTTCCCTCGCAGAACCATGAGCCTTCTTGAGAGAAGCTCCGATTTGCAAGAAGCTTATACCAAAATTTGTTCCTATTCGGCCAATTTTTTTACCATGGCATGGTACTACCATGACATAACACCATGCCATGTTTCATGATTTTAAAACCAAGTTTCTCAATATTATCGATCGAGCCACGATGCCCAGATGTTTGAATTTTATTCTCATTTTTTTGCATGGGACCTACTCCCTCCTTCCATCTATATAGGGCCTAATGTGTTTTTCAAGATAGCCTTTGACTATTGACAAGATTAATAGCACATGAGATGTACACTATGCAAATTATATTATGGGAAGCTCCTTTGACATACAAGATTGAAGGTATGCTTTGTGTAAGTTGCATGTCATATATTATTGCTCTAACGTTTGGTCAAAGTTAGCCTCGAAAAACGCATTAGGACCTATATGCATGAGAGGAGTCGACTTCGAGAGAACGTGTTTGTTCGAGAGACACCAAGGAAGACTACTATATATCGATAGTGCATGTAGGCGGGAATTAAACTAAGGGATGGTCTTATTGGTTTCGGGGATATAGGGGAAGAGTGAGAGGCAGGGGGGGTAGCTCGAAGGAGATTGTTAAGTGTGAGTGTGTGTTTTACCCACCTAAGCGGAAGTTATGTGCACAAAAGAGGAGAACGATTCGATATGGCGTTAGGATTGAGGGTAATTAACTACGTATGGAGACATAGAGACCTTGAACGTGCATGTGTGAGAGGTATACATGTATACATGGGATATGTGTGTGTGCACGCGCGCATGATCGAGATAAAAGAAAGAAGACATAAGTCATAAGATCAACGACATGGGAGAGACGAATCGGTATGACAATATGCATGCATGTGAGAATGCATGGAAGAAGTCCCGACAATTGAGCATGTGTTTTTGTCTTTAAGATATAGTGGCGTGGGCTGGAGCATGCATCTATGGCGAGCAGAGGGAGTGAGGCGCAACGATTATGCAAAAGAGACCAACCTATAAATGCATATGTATGGAGAGACATATATAGTGTGGGTGATAGGAAGCAAGACTCCGTGTGAGAAAGAAATGTTGACGGAGAAACTACAGATAGATACAGAGATGGAGATGCTAGCTTGAGGGACATCTGCTAGTTTGGGTGTTGGAGATGACCATCGGGTGGTTCAAAGGGTGAAGTTATATATGTGTGTGAGAGGGCACTTGACTGCATGTACAGAGAAACATATGTAGTGTGCGTGATAGGAATCAAGAGTGAGGGCAAGAAAGAAGGTTGATGGAGAAACAGATAAATAGAATGATAAAGATGCTAGCTAGTGTGCGTTAGAGATAGGAGTCGAGTGGATCAGAAGGCTGGGTTATGTGTGTGGGTGTGAGAGAGATAGAGAGAGGGTGCGTGTGAGTCACATACAAACAAATATCAGAGAGAAATGAGATCCAGAGAGACGGAGTTTTGTGTCTGCGAGAGAGAAAGATATTTCACAACGAGAGTGATAGCTAGAGATACATATGAGGGAACACGAGATATCACTAGGGAGAGAGGGTGTGTGTGAGCGACATACAAGAGAACAATGGAGAAATATGAGACCCTAGGAGACAGAGTTTGTGTTTGTGTGTGAGAAAGAGATATTGATGAGGAAGAGTCGTAGGTTCTCATATCTAAGGAGCGAAAGATATCTCTGTATGAGGGGTGTGCGAGTGGCACACATGGGAATAGTAGAGAGAAATGAGACCCCGGGAGACAAAGTTTTTTGTTTGTGTGAGAGAAAGAGATTCCACATGGAGAATCATAGTTAGAGAGACATAGCAGGGAGCGAGATATACTTGGAGAGAGATAGAGTGATGAAGGTCGAGGGAGAGAGTACCATCAGTGTGTTACGAAGATAAAAGATCATTGTCGACATACAGGTAGCACGAGAGATACGTGAGAGACGATGAACGTGTATAGGTCCAGAGAGATAGTCCTATATAAGCATGAGTGATAGCTATATGAGACGGATATCTCGATTAAAGGGGATTCAAATATTTAAACTGGAGATCACGACATCGATAATATCATAACGCAAATTGGTGTATCAAACATGCATATTCATTTGAATTTGGGCACACGTGTAATGTTATATAGTTTATCAATATTGGTGATCCATAGATTCTTCAATTACAAACAATGCATGGCTTATATGAAATTAATGTCTAAACGGGATTACACTATATGTTGCGTGTGTGCAACACATTATACATGTTTGAGAAGTAAAAAAAACCCGCATGAAACACACATTAATTGGAGACAGTTAGCGAGGAATGCATACATTGGATTTCAACATAAAGTGGTTCCAAATATTTGAAAATCCAAATTGATGGATACAAACTTATGAATCTGAGATCATGCCATTTGTAAACCATATTTATGTATAAATGGTGTTGTGATTTTGAAAGTATATATAAAAAAATGATGTATATAGAATGTAATTCCAATTGAAAATGGATCCCGCCCGAAAAAAATAGAATACAAACGGGATTCGAATTGAGTTGGCACGGTAAACGTGCACTCTGCAAAATTTGAATGAAGCGGGGAAAGTCGCAGTAACCGCCCGGAACCAAAATCTGCGAGATGGAAATCACTGCTGCCTATCCCTGCCAAGCAAAGCCTATATGCTGGATTTCTATAGGTTTCGATAGGGGTAGGTTTGTAATTTCACCCAAACATGACATAACCGCATCTCACCCGGATTCATACACGGTGGGCGCCAAAACACAGTGTGTCCTCGGCCGAAATTGACTCCCTCCCCGATTCATATTCATACACGGTGGGCACCAAAAACAAACTCTCGTCGGCAAATATTCGATGTATGCGAGATTACCGTCCTATCCCCGACCGACTAGTGTTGCTGTGATGTAGTAGAAATTTGAAACGGGGGCTAAGTTTGTAAATTTCCTTGCATTTGAGACAAGCGCGCCCTGAATACATGGTTCCCCCTTCCACTCTACCTCCCTTTTCCCCATTCGTACTCCGTGGGCGCCAAAACACCCTCTCCACCCCACCCTCCTCCGTCCGCCGCCGTCCGCCACCCCATCCACCACCGTCCTCCTCCACCATGCCGGAGCTGATACCCCAGCGCCGCCGTCCATTACAAGAGATCGACCTCTCTCATCCACGGCTTCGGACTGGGATCCTTGCATCCCGTCCTCTCGCTTCATCCCCGCCGTCGTCCACCTTGCCGGCGCCGCTCATATGACTGTCTCGTTCACCGCGCCCCGCCCCCACCGTCTACCCTCCTAGATCTGCTTCCACGCTGCCGACAGCCATCGCTACCGCAGCACCGTCAAATTCTCAGCAGATGCGTACACGACGCCGCACCAGAGGCGGTAATCTTTTGTATCTGCTCAACTTATTTATCGCAGCAAGAAAATAGATCGCCACTGCTTTAGTCTGATTTCTTGTCTTGGTTGCGAAGTTGCCTTTGTCCAGTTTGCACCTTCAGATCTACCATGGCACGCTCAACACCATACTCGCAATGCTTATGGTTTGCCCCTTTTATATTCCACACTAGTTAAATCACAGTAGACTAAATTTCAAAATTGGGTCAACCAATTTTTCAGAGCTCGCTGGAGTTCGTC